>NC_059505.1:42146362-42450469 GCF_914767665.1 Harmonia axyridis
TCATTTTCAGCAAGCAAATTTTGTCCCCAACATGAACTATCAAATTTGACATGAAGCGCGCGGAAATAAAAACATATCAGTGATACGATATTTCACTCAATTCGCGAGTTTCTCCTCAAAGAACGCCCTTCTCATGTCCCATATTGAATCAACGTTTAATATTAACTCAAAATATATTGAAATAAATACCTAAATATATCAGAAATTCAGGAAACAAACTTCAAGCACGCCAAACGACGTGAAACAACCGATGACACTAGGAGAGCAAAAGTTGCCAAACCTTGGATTTCAGCAGATAGATACAGAAAATAATAAATATTCTGCTTATTATAAATTCGACAATTAGGAAAAATATCGGATTCCAAATATTCAAATTTGCATATTTAATCGCGTATCACTCAATAACTATATTTTATTCAATATAATAAACACTCTTAACGATATAGAAAAATTGTGGATTTTAAAATATATCACAATCCGACAAGAGGATTCTAACCATGTTGGGGACATGTAAAAATTGGGTGTACCCCCTCTGTCTATGTTTATTACTTTATGGAATCAAGTGAAATAATAAGGATTTTATTATTTTCCTGAATCAAAGAGCACAACGTCGAAATTTAGTCTAATATCAAAAGTTGATAGCTTCAAATGTGACAGCTTTCCAAATGGAAGCTATTCAGAATGAAACCTCCCATTGGAAAATCTGTCATAACGGTATGGATTAACAATAATTGATGTACAAAGATTCTCTGCATTCAAAAGCCGAATTTGTACAAGAAAAATTTCTCAGTCCACTAATATGTCCAACTTTCATCAATGACAAGGTAAACAAAATTAATCTCCAAATTTCAGTGTGAAAGCGATTTAATGGGTCATTATGAATCACTAATTTTACTATGAAATATTAATCAAAAGCCTCTACCATTATCAACAAATAAATAAGCGGCAACATTACAAAATTTCGTGTTTGACACTCAATTAATAAAGCGAAGAGCCTTTCGATTCTATGGTTTTAGCTCCGAGCATTGTGCATACATTTATTTTGATTATGGCCACAGTATTCATCGATGCGTTTATAGTGAAACGAAAGCCCACACACGCATTCTTTTCCGTGTTACAAAAGCCTATTTAATGATAGAGATAATACGTTTTAATATCTATGATAACACTACTGATAATGATAGGGTTATAAAAACACTATTTGGGTAGGTGTGTCGCCTTAAAAAAAAACATCGTAATTTGATGGTAGGCAGGCTCAAATCAGGTGTTTATTCAAATATTTACAGAGCTATAAAACTAGGTTATTTCCTTATACCGAAAAATAAAGAGACCCAAGATTCAATTTACTGATAACCAACAGGATTTGGGTTTTTCAGTTCAAATTGTGAATTTAAGGACATGGACAACGAATTTGGGACACCCATAGAGTAATAAGCACAGATAGAGGAAGTATGATCAATTTTTACATGTCCCCAACATGGTTAGATTACGTTGTCGGATTGTGATCTATTTTCTAATCCACAATTTTACTATATCGTTATGAATGTATATTATATCGAATGATATATATTTATATGAGTGATTCCCGATTAAATATGCTAATTTGAATATTTGGAATCCGATATGTTTCCTAATTGTCGAATTTATAATAGGCAGAATATTTATTATTTTCTCTATCTACCTGCTGAAATTCAAGGTTTGGCAACTTTTGCTCTCCTAGTGTCATCGGTTGTTTCACGTCGTTTGGCGCGCTTGAAGTTTGTTTTCTCAATTTCTGATATATTTAGGTATTCATTTCAATATATTTTGAGTTTATATGAAACGTTGATTCACTATGTGACTTAAGAAGTGCGTTCTTTGTGGCGAAACTCGCGAATTCAGTGAAATATCGTATCACTAATATGTTTTCATTTCCGCGCGCTTCATGTCAAATTTGATAGTTCATGTTGGGGACAAAATTTGCTTACTGAAAATGACATATGCTCCCTCAATCTATGTTTATTACTCTGAAGGGACACCTACTACATTTTCAACGCCAGAAACAATTATTTGAAACAGTGCAAACTTTCTTAACCTTTTTTCAGACTTTGTACTTTTATCTGTCGGCATTTAAAAATAAAACAATGGATAAACTTTTTGCATTTTTTCAAATCATTGTTTCATTTCATTTTGAAAATTCGATTGTTCAATTCCAAAAATGTTGAGTCTGCAAAAAGTGTAAGAATATTTTCACTTTCTAAAATCATTGCTTCAGTTTTAAACGCTGACAGATAAAAAAATGCATAATCGTCGGCATATCAAAAATAGAATTGTCAGATTTGAAATTGGATATCATATTTGAGGACTCATGATCAAATAGAACCTTATCGTTCATGACCATTCTCGGCTCAAAACTCTCATTATGACAAAATCTGATTATTATTGATCCCAAATTCCCCAAACCCAGAAACAACTCAAAACATCGGCCACCAAAATGTGTGCTACGCTTTACAAAGACCCACTTGGAACATTTGCATAATTAAGCACGTTACATCCACATAGAAGTGTCATAATGGAGGAAGAACACAGCGAGCAAGTAATAGAACGCTTTACTATTCGTTAATCCTCGCATTTTCTGTGTCAACAACGTGAAGTACGCTGCAGTTGGCGTTTCTCTGTACTCTGTGTATGCAGAACGATTTATGTCAATGGAACGTATCCGCGTCATAGAGAAGCAGGTGTTTCTATGGATTTATGAAAGGGCCTCTTTATTCTACGCAAATAAATCGACCAAGTTATGGGTCATGCTAGATGAGCGGGGAAGGATCCCAGAATAGCGCACAATGTCGGTATTTGTGCGGGAAGATAGAGAAGCTGGAGAATCTGTTACGACTCGCTCTATTTAGAGAGTGCATGCCTTGTAAATTAACAATGGCTTTAATGGGTCCTTTAACACTTTTCGTTCGGAGCAGCTATCGATTCAAGTGGCTGTTACCAACCGAGTGAAGTGTGTGTGAAATTCCTCGCTCGGAGAACGGATCGACTGACATCTGTCAGTGTTCATAGTTGCCAACCGGCTGAAATGAATAATATAAAATGTATATACAGGGTGATTTACCGCGATTGCCTAATAAACGTTTATGAAAAGCTAATCATAATTTTGTACTGAAAATTTGTATATTGACGTTTGAGACAATGATCTTTCTCCCTAAAATATTTTCATATCTCTACAACACCCGGTTTTACCGGAAATAGACTACTACTTCCTTATTTCAAATGGCACACCCTGTATATGATTGCATCTTAAGATAGCTTTTTTTATGACAATTTCAGCAACATGCCATACCTTGGGTAAAAACTCAACGGTTCATGAGTTAATGGGATTTTTATGAAAAAAATGATGACGGGGACTCACATTTTTTTGAATATTTCTGCAGAAAAGTTTGTTTTCGAAAAATCCTTTTTCATTTTCGATTCTGCAAATACGTAATATTATAAGACTGTTTGCAGTTTGGATCAAAAATGTACATGGTTTTTATAAGAAGATCATGAACTTGAACAACTCGAGTTAATCGAAACTTAAGATTTTCAAATTAGAACCTATATTTTTTATGATTTCAGTCGATTCTACGTACAAAAATAGTGGGGGTTACTTCAGCAAACCCTATACTTGAAATTAATTCCTTAAGATTTATCAAGAAAGGACTTCAAATGAAGAAAAACCGCAATTTAAAACTGTGTGGATTAGTCTGTGACTTCCGATAAAGACAGAAAAGAACTAAAATTCGATGTTTCCATAACTAAATTTGACATTTCAAAAATTGTAATGAATTATGTATTCGTAATTGAAAATTGTATTGGTTTATGGATTTCTCAACAATCCTAACGAAAAATCGATTATAATCCATGAAATGTAAAATTTAGTTATCCAAACATCGAATTTTAGTTTCTTTCTGTGTTTTCCGGAAGTCACAGACTATTCCATACATTTAGAAATTGCGGTTTTTTGTCATTTAAAGTTCTTCCTCGATAACTCTTAAAGCATTCATTTTAAGTATAGGGTTTGCTTAAGTAACTCCCACTATTTTATACGTAAAATCGACCGAAATTATAAAAAATATAGGTTCTAATTTGAAAATCTTTCGATGAATTCTTGTTGTCCAAGTTCATGATCTTCTTATAAACACCCTGTACATTTTCAGTAAAAACCGCAAACAGTCTCATAATAATACGTATTGGCAGAATATGAAAATTTTTTTTCGAAAAAAGCTTTTTCTCTCGAAATATTCAAAAAAATGTGAGTGTTCATCGCGACCTCTTTTTTGATGAGAATCCCATTAACTCATGAACCGTTGAGTTTTTAACCAAGATATAGCATATTGCTGAAATTGTAATCAAAAAAGCTATTAAATGATGCAATAATATACAGGGTGTGCCATTTGAACTGTGAAGTAGTAGTCTGTTTACGGTATAACCGGAAGTTATAGAGATCTGAAAATATTTTATGGAGAAAGATCATTATCTCAAACCCCAACATGCAAATTTTCAGCACAAAATTGTGATCAGTTTTCCATAACTCCTAATACGCCATCGCGGTGAATCGCCCTATATAAGGAGTCTCAAAATATAGTTTAGGTATATGTAAAGTAGCAATAAAAAAATTAGCTGTTTGTCAAAAAAATGTTTATTGAAAGTGAGGAGCACTTTACAACAGTGCTTTTCTCAAGTAATTCTATAATTTTAGCAAATTTACCGATTCCAAAGTTTTATCATCAGAAATAATTATCCAAATCAGAGAGTGCCTCAACGAATTCCACGAAATGCGATTGTATCTCGTTACTTGCAATCTCGTTTAGTAAGTCAACATTCAGATTCTCTTTCTAGATACCTGGAAGCGTTCCTCGAACAAAACGAATAATCAACAGACCAAGAAAAAAGACGATCTCAAAACGGAATCAGCAATATCAAGATACCATCCTTGATGAGATTCATTACGGTCGTAACTCCTGCAATTTTTCCTGCAGCCCACCTTGATTACCGAGAGCTCCGTCGGGCGGCAGCACTGGAAAATCTAATTTCCTCCGATACTGAATAGGAATCCATTAGAAAACCTCTAATAAATAACACTCTTCTTTTATTCATGCGCCATTCCCTCCTTCTATCTCTCGTACGAGTTAATAATACGCCCGGAAAGGGAATAAACTCAAACGGAACCTATCCATTGCCTTTCTCCAATACGTTCGAATTCTATGGTCCGTAATTGAAAAAGGAAACACGGTGTAAAGAAAGGTAATTAACTGTCAAAACGTTCGATCTCTGTGCTCCGAAGGACGGGCGCTCTGTGAACTGTCGACCCATAGAAATATCTGCTGCGATCGAGTCGCAGAATTCAATGAATCGGAATTCAGATCAGATCTTCTTTGATGCTTTGAAATTAGGTGGGTTTATCGATCTGTCGGTGGATTCTTTATAGGTTGGAATGTTTGCTTTGAATGTCACAATCACAACGAAAAATTCATTATAATTCATGAAATGTAAAATTTAGTTATCCAAACATCGAATTTTAGTTTCTTTCTGTGTTTTCCGGAAGTCACAGACTACTCCACACAGGTCGGAATTACTTTTCTTTCTCATTTAAGGTTCTTTCTCGATAACACCTGAAGTATTCATTTTAGGTATAGGGTTTGCTTAAGTAACCCCCACTATTTTATACGTAAAATCGACTGAAATTATAAAAAGATAGGTTCTAATTTGAAAATCTTGAAATTCGATTAATTCGAGTTGTCCAAGTTCATGATCTTCTTATGAATACTGTCTAAATTTTTGGTCCAAAGCGCAAACAGAAAAAATTTTTGCGAAAAAACCGTTCGAATTCTATGATTCGTGATTGAAAAAGGAAACACGGTGTAAAGAAAGGTAATTAACTGTCAAAACGTTCGATCTCTGTGCTCCGAAGGGCGGACACTCTGTGAACTGTCGACCCATAGAAATATCTGCGATCGAGTCTCAGAATTCAATGAATTCAGATCAGATCTTCTTTGATGCTTTCAAATTACGTGGGTTTATCGAGCTGTCGGTGGATTCTTTATAGGTTGGAATGTTTGCTTTGAATGTCATCGCAAGCGCTGGAATTAGCATCGAGTCATAATCCTGGACGTATCAGTTTACAAATATTGGCAATTACCTAATCAATATGAGTCTGATCAAACGGAATCCACTCAATGCATCCTGATTATACAGAAACAGGTTTGTTATCAACAAACAATGTGGAAATGAAGTGTTGTGAATATTTTAAGAAGGAATTTTTTTTCTTTGAGTGCATGGTGTTTGTTTTTGTAGATATTGATTCTTCAAAATTGATTGGCACATTCTTCGTTGTTTGGGATTTATTGGTCGTGGTTCTTTGGTGGTCTCACTATCAAAAATGTATAATATATGTATGTAAAGGGTGTTTTTTTTAGAGCTATAGAACTTTAAATTGCAATAAAACAACGATGGATTATTCGATTGACATGAATTTTATTTATCCACAAGATAATCATGTGGCATTACATTTTAAATATGATTTCTGGCATATGACCGCCACGGCTGGCTCGGATGTAGTCCAATCTGGACGTCCAATTTTCGATGACTTTTTCCAACATTTGTGGCCGTATATCGGCAATAACACGGCGAATGTTGTCTTCCAAATGGTCAAGGGTTTGTGGCTTATCCGCATAGACCAATGACTTTACATAGCCCCACAGAAAGTAGTCTAGCGGTGTTAAATCACAAGATCTTGGTGGCCAATTCACAGGTCCAAAACGTGAAATTAGGCGGTCAACAAACGTGTCTTTCAATAAATCGATTGTGGCACGAGCTGTGTGACATGTTGCGACGTCTTGTTGGAACCACAGCTCCTGCACATCATGGTTGTTCAATTCAGGAATGAAAAAGTTAGTAATCATGGCTCTATACCGATCACCATTGACTGTAACGTTCTGGCCATCATCGTTTTTGAAGAAGTACGGACCAATGATTCCACCAGCCCATAAAAAGCGCACCAAACAGTCAGTTTTTCTGGATGTAACGATATTTTGACATACACTTGAGGATTAGCTTCACTCCAAATGCGGCAGTTTTGTTTGTTGACATAGCCATTCAACCAGAAGTGCGCTTCATCGCTAAACAAAATAAAATGGACGTAGTGCGCGATACGTATTCCGCACAGAACCATTATTTTCGAAATAAAATTGCACTATTTACAAGCGTTGTTCAGGCGTGAGTCTATTCATGATGAATTGCCAAACCAAACTGAGAATAAATCACTTGACAGCTGTTAAATCGGTCGCCATCTTGAACAGTAATGCCAACTTAAAGTTATATACCTCCAGAAAACAGCCGTTATATGAGTTAATTCTGTTTCGTTATGTACGATTTTTCCTGAATTCTGAAATCTTGGAAAAGGAGGAATAAGACAGAGTTATCTCTTGAACGATTAAAAAAACAGAAAATGTCCGAGCAAATCAAAACCAGCATCTTAATACAATAAGGAAGAATTAATCCTAATCTCTGGGACTGAACGATGAAACTTTAATAAGTTGGGAAAAGTTCTCTTCGAATAATTGCAATCTTGCCACTCGGTTCTAATCTTTCTGGAAAAGCGTGAATTTTCCGGACAAGCCGGAAAAGCGGTCTGATACAGTCCAGCTAAACTCCGGCAGAATTAATTTTCCGAGTAGAGCGCGCCAAATTGAAAATGTGGGCGAAGAGAATGGGCAATATTGCTCTGTTGATGAAGGAATTTCATTCGGTTTCGGACAACGAAAATGACCTCGTTTGGTCGGCTTTCTGGTCTTAGTAATGGTAATGTGATCATCCTGATTTTGCGGGAAATTGGGGCTGTTCTGGGACGAACTGCGGAAAACTGGGTTTTCCATTTTCGCCTTCATTTTTCATTACATTTACCTGCACATCGATATTCGACATGCTTGTTCCATGAAATTTAATTATTTACTCGTTTATCGAAACGCAACAAAACAAAAAAAAATCAGAGAAGTACTAACGTAAAGACAGGAGCTTTTGAAAGCTAGTTCATTCAAGCGTCATATGTGAAACCCACATTTCCTTAGACGAGGAATCTAAGTGAACATGTTTCACTTTTATGACTTCTAGTTGACAATTTAGATTTTCTTTCTATAATAAGTAGTTTAAGTTGGCATTACTGTTCAATATGGCGACCGATTTAACAGCCGTTAAGTGGTTTATTCTAAGTTTGGTGTGGCAATTCATCATGAATAGACTCACGCCTGAACAACGCTTACAAGTAGTGCAATTTTATTTCGAAAATAATGGTTCTGTGCGGAATACGTATCGCGCACTACGTCCATCTTATTTTGTTTAGCGATGAAGCGTCAACAAACAAAACTGCCGCATTTGGAGTGAAGCTAATCCTCAAGTGTATGTCGAAACACCGTTACATCCAGAAAAACATACTGTTTGATGCGCTTTATGGGCTGGTGGAATCATTGGTCCGTACTTCTTCAAAAACGATGATGGCCAGAACGTTACAGTAAATGGTGATCGGTAAAGAGCCATTATTTCTAACTTTTTCATTCCTGTATTGAACAACCATGATGTCCAGGAGCTGTGGTTCCAACAAGACGGCGAAACATGTCACACAGCTCGTGCCACAATCGATTTATTGAAAGACACGTTTGGTGACCGCCTAATTTCACGTTTTGGAGCTTTGAATTGGCCTCCAAGATCTTGTGATTTAACACCGCTAGACTACTTTCTGTGGGGCTATGTAATGTCATTGGTCTATGCGGATAAGCCACAAATCCTTGACCATTTGGAAGACAACATTCGCCGTGTTATTGCCGATAAACGGCCACAAATGTTGGAAAAAGTCATCGAAAATTGGACGTCCAGATTGGACTACATCCGAGCCAGCCGTGGCGGTGATATGCCGGAAATCATATTTAAAATGTAATG
Organism: Harmonia axyridis; assembly: GCF_914767665.1. Taxonomy (NCBI): domain Eukaryota; kingdom Metazoa; phylum Arthropoda; class Insecta; order Coleoptera; family Coccinellidae; genus Harmonia; species Harmonia axyridis. The sequence continues at coordinate 42,155,318 of NC_059505.1, forward strand.
CCACAAGATTATCTTGCGGATAAATAAAATTCATGTAAATCGAATAATCCATCGTTGTTTTATTGCAATTTAAAGTTCTATAGCTCTAAAAAAAACACCCTTTACAACCGCAAATGTGCCAATTGGTCACTAAAATTTTCTTGTTGGCGATCAAAATGAGAAAATTACAGGAATTTAGTCAAAATAACAGCTCTCTCTTATAATAAGCCTACAAACAAAAACAAGCTCAACACTTTTTGTCCACTATAAAATTCCGAGATATGGATAAGTCTCTATTTTCCCGACTTATCCTCAATTTCCCGGAACAGACGAGCAGTTCTTCTCATCCCACTCGAGTCTTTTTCTCGGAAAATCCCAGCTTTCTCGAGGATACCGCCTGGATATTCGATCTTCTCGTTAAAGGAAAACTGCTAGAGACTAATTGCATGAAAGGACGGCAAAGAAGCAGAACAAAGCTGGAAAACTGGACTACAGTCCACTCAATACCGTCGGAAAATTCCGAAGACGATTTTCCAGACTTCATAAACGTTGTCGGCAATTATTTTTCCACTTATTGGGAAAATCTCACCCTCGGTCTGTGATTAGATTAAGGGGTCGCTTTTCCGATCTCTCTCTCGTCGGAAAATGCAGTTTATGAAAAATCGTTTTTCACTTCCGAAGCGACTCGAGGACACCGCCGGGAAATCTATGAGGTTTTCCACGAGATGATGAGAAATTATGTGGAAGAGTGGAGCGGTTTTCCTTCATGGTAATAAATGACTTCCTTCGGAATTTTCCATTTTCCTATCATAGTATTATTTCTCACGATAAATCGTGTCTGTTTTTTTTTCTTTTATGGTTTGTTTTTTGCTCCATGACCTACAATATTTTTCGTATTATTGTTTCATCCTAAAGTTTTTTTGTTGCAATTTTTTCCATTTATTTATTTCCCAAGTATTCATTTTCCTTATTTGTGTATAATTCACGTTGAATGCTTGATGTTGATGTGATATTTAAAATCACGAAATTCCAGTACCAAGTTGATTTCCATCTCTCAATCAGTGTTTTCTCCAACCAAATTTGGTTTCTGAGAACGTGGCAGGTATAATTCGGAGAACAGCCAATTTGAATATATACTTCCAATTTTATCTCAATTAGCTGATGGGAAATAAGCAGTTTCTCCACTTTTGTTCAGTGATATAAGCTGGAATTTGAATATTTTATTGAGTCGACATGAAATAGCTCTTCTGGCAGGTATATTTCAACAGATATCAATCAGTAAAAGAAGACCTCAGTCAGAATAATATCTGCTAAAATAATTTAGCATTGTGCAATAGATCATTTCATATCATTTTCATATCTCGTCTAAATAACTCAACTTTCAGAAGTTTCATTTGAAGTAGTTTGAAGTGATTCTTTCATCAAAAGTGATGCTTTCAAGGTTCCCTATTTTCTGGAATACATTCTAAATTAGCATACTACTCTAAAATGTATCAAAAGTAGAACATAGATGTCAGAGTAAAAAGCTTATAGTTGCATAATCTTGGTGTGGCATAATTTTTTGGTATGTAGTTTCACCGAATGCTTTTTTCAATGATATTCTATTGTTACTATCATCTTCAGCTTGTCTAGTATGATTTTCGTACACCTTAAGAATACAACTCGGTACTTAGTGATGGATTAAACTTTGTTCGTCAATTACTTTTTTTGGCTTTTCAATTGGCAAAATTTCCAAGCATTTTGTTCTTTGTAATGGATACAGATGATTGGATGGAATGTTTTATGGTAGCAGGTTGTTTCTACTACATATCTTACTTAGATCTATTGCCACTTAAATGGCTTTATTGTTCTCTTCAATTATGTTTTGACAGCAATAATAAGACAATGTCTTCCTTTTTATGGTTACTACTTTCGCATAGACAGGTACCTACACTTGTCACGTCCTTTCAAAAAATAATAACTCGATATATAATAGCTACAATTGAACCTCACGTGGCACATAAAGAGTTGCTTGAGATATCTTTGTATGTTCGTGCTTCCCTTCCTTCTAGACATCTTTAATATCAATAAATTCAGCTTGGCCCTCTTCGACGTAATTCTTCCATGAAAGGATAAGCAGTTAGTGTGAAACAAACGGTCCAAAAATGAACACACAAGAGAACCATGTAAAGTATGTTGTCTTCATCTGTATGCAAGGAGTATGATGAAGTATCTTGGTACAGAATGGAGGAATCTTGGGCCTGAGATATTGCGTAATAAAACTAAGTAGAGATTTTTTTCAGAAAGGGTGACATCTTAAAAGCAATTTGCTGTATATTCTGGGAGCCGTAACATAGTTGGTTAAAGAGATTTGGTCTTATTGAAGATCTTGAAGATACTTGAAGAGTTGTAGCTAATTTGTACTCATATGAAGAATTCGTTAATGTTATTTGTCAGTTGTAGACTGATGTGTTTTTTGATGTTATTGTTTTCTCTTCTTGAAACCATTCGATTTATTTGTTTTTGCTTGACAATTTTAGGGATTGTAATGAATATAGTAGTTAAATTGTTAGTGTTGTCATTTCTTGACAATTTTAGGTCTTAGATGTATGAATGTGCTACATGATTAGTGTTTCTCTTTGAATTTATGTTTTTGACACTTTCCTTCGAAATGTTAGTACTACGGTAGTTAGTAAATCACAATCTTCAAAGGTACAATAAGTGAGTTATCTTGATTCCAACAAGGCCTCGTTCTGGATACTCACCGATAAAAACGAAAAATAGCCAAAAAGAAACCTGGGAAGACTTTTTCCTCATGCTCGATTCACAGGTTTCCCATTCCACTGGTCTTAGCACCCAATACTCTAACCATCCACATGTTCAGTCACAGAAGATTCGGAACACAGAGTCACTGGACCGTCTATGGTCGTAGTCTTAAGCCGGGGTTTTTGTGGAAAATCGTCCAGAAAAATGGTCCAAGTCACATGTGTCACACAAGAGATCGTATACGAGACGGTATATTGACGCGAGTTACCAAACACACGGGCTACACCAACGTTTCTGACGGCTCTACACTCTCGGTGTGTATCGAGATTCACTCTGCTGGAGTATTGACCGGGACGGTTTGTCTTGCGCCGAAGCCAGGGGCGTGACGCCCTGTAGGGCAGACGGGTAGGCCCTTTGACTCACAAGAAAAATAATGCAAATTTTACGATATGGTTCCATATTTTTCCTCTCAACGTAAAGTAACTCATAATAGTTATTTATGCAACAAGTGCAACAAGTGAATGTTTATTGCACTCGACGTGAAATTGTCCGACGAGGCCGTTAGGCCATGTTGGACAACACGTCAAGTGCAATAAACAATTTTTGCACGAGTTGCATACAACATTTTTTATACGTTCATGCAAAAAACAAGAATGATTCATTGAGGTGCGGCACTAGGTGTAGGAAAATGAAAAGCGCAACTTGAATACTTTATTATTAATATCGATTTGCATTGAAACAGGAACTAATACGTTACGAACAATTTAACTCAAACTTTATTTTACCCTCAATGTTGAAAGTGAATGAACAATTGGTGCAATTTTCAATATGAATATTTCGTAGTGAAAAGTACTTTTTAAATCCACTTCTTGATTTGTTACTGCTGTAAACGTACTAGTACTTGGTAACTGTACAACTGAGTGCAATAAAAACTTTATTGCACTAGTGCAATAAAGAACTTCTTTTTCCACTAAATATCGTTCAATAAAGTTCTGCTTTTTGCATGAATGTAAAAAAAGAAAATTGCATTGAATATCATTTATAAAAAAATTTCAATAAATATTCAGCGCCAGCGGTGGAATTCGATACCGTTTTGAAATTCGTATGGAAATTTCGAAAAAAATGTGTGAAGCACTGTCAGGAGTTTCAGAGCGTTTGTTCATTCAAGCGCTAATTGCACCCTTTACACTGTGTCCGTAAAGTATGGAACAAATTCATTTTTAGCTAAACAGACACCATTTTAAGAAATAATCCTGAAACACGTCGATTTTTTATTTTAATTTACCGTATTTTAAAATAATAATCTAATATACAGGGTGAATTACTTCCGAGTAATGACGTCACCGTCATTTTTTTAATGAAACACTTCCATTTTGTCTCAATTTTCCGATTACTCTAGCTGAGCTGATTCCAAAAATGTATCACATGTTGATTCCAATTGGTACAGGGTGGACAAAAATACAATAGTTTTGTGTGTGCTCATAAAGTAACAAGTAACATTCTTAATTAGTTAAATTAACAATATGATGAAAAATACTTATTGTCTAGCGGCAATTTGTTTGTATGTGACACCCTGTAGTTTGTTACATTTTTAGATTAATAAGAATGTATAAAAATAAGAAAAAATTTCTTTCATATTATGTCTGCTCAACCACAAGTACCAAACATGTTTGGAAACAGCTCATTTTTATCAATATTGAAATGTAACAAACTACAGGGTGTAACATTCGAACCAATTTCCGCTAGACAATAAGTATTTTTAATAATATTGTTAATTTAACTAATAAAGAATATTACGCGTTACTTTATGAGCACACACAAAACTATTGTATTTTTGTCCACCCTGGAGGTACCAATTGGAATCAACATGTGATACATTTTTGGAATCAGTTCAACAAGACAACGCTACGTGCCCCACAAGCAACTAAACAATCACACCGTGTTCTTTCTCGAAGAGGTGATCACAATTGGCTACCGAGATCTTGTGATTTAACACCTTTAGCCTTTTTTCTTTGGGGCCACGTGAATGATAAGTTCTATACCAATGCTCTTTAATCGATTCAAGACTTTGAAGGTGGAATTCGTAAGATTATCGAGAACATATAGTCGCCAATGTGCAAATTGGTAATGAAAAATTTCTTGAGAGGGCTGATATCGTTTTCCATCGTTAATGGCATACCTCTCTCTCCACAATGGAATAAACATCCATTGATTTCTTTCAAAATAAATCTTTTTTTTCATTCCAAAATGAAACATCTAATTGGAAAACACTTTGAAATATTTTGGATCGGTGAGCATTGAACTGATTATTTTTCTATAAACTGTGACTCAAAATAATCAGTGAGCACGCTTATATTTCCGAACATCTAGCGACTGTCCACAATTTGCAAAATTTCAATTGCCACCAATATTCCAACTCCTTTCTATAACTACCTCAATCCCAAATATTTTTCAGCTTTGCGTGACCCGAAAATGAAAGTGTCAATTCCTGCCCATACCCCATTATCAAATCACAACAATCGAAAGCCATTAGCAGCAACATCTACCGCCTGATTCAACCCTGATTAGCCCGAATGCCAATTGTTACAACCCTGTCATCAACGTCATACCTACCCGAATTACAATATCACCAACAACAATACCTGAGAGTAGGTAAAATCGAGGCCGTTCCTAATACGCCCGCCTTGTGCAGGACAGCCAACATAACCAGAGCACAACCCCGAAATAACCATTTTCTTCGTTCACCTCCACTTATCGACCGTTACCTAGGTCACTTCATTCAAAATAAAGCCATGTTGATTCCGCATTCGGAACCCTAGGTGCGCCAATGCCTCCCAACTCCAACCCCTCGCATTACGCAGGGACGTATCGGCGGTTCGGCACTCTCGGGGGCCGACCGCAGAGACGTGCCGGCAGGGTTGCCAATCGAAGAACTCAATGGTCCTAATTTATGATTCAAATATTTAAAAAATCATAGGACTGTTGGAGAAAGCATTGTCGTATTTTATTGGGTTCCGAAAAAGACAATTGAGAATTACTCTTTCTCTCACTCTCTCTCTCTCACACTCTAACTCTCTCTCTCTCTCTGACACAAACTCATTTTTTATTCATCGGTTTTCAGAAGAGGCAATTACAAATGATCTCTCTTTCTTTTACTCTCTCACTTTCTCTCTCCCTCTCTTACAATACCACTTTGTCTCACTCTTGCTTTTGTAATATGACTTTAACTTTTCCTCTTGCGCCAAAACACATATTTTATTGGATTTCAGAATGAAAAATCACTAATTATTTTTCTCTCACTCTATCACTTTTTCTCACTCTATCACTTTCTCTCACTCTCTCACTTTCTCTCACTCTCTCACTTTCTCTCACTCTCTCACTTTCTCCCACTCTCTCACTTTCTCTCACTCTCTCACTCTCTCACTTTCTCTCACTCTCTCACTTTCTCTCACTCTCTCACTTTCTCTCTTTCTCTCACTCTCTCACTTTCTCTCACTCTCCCACTTTCTCTCACTCTCTCACTTTCTCTCACTCTCTCACTTTCTCTCACTCTCTCACTTCCTCTCACTTTCTCTTATTCTCTTACTTTTTCTTACTCTCTAACTTTGTCCAATTTTCTCACCTTCTCTTACTCTCTCAGTTTCTCTTACTCTCTCGCTCACCATACAATCTCACTATCTCCTTCTCACGAACTCATATTTCATTGGGTTTCAAAATAGACAAGTGCAAATTATCTCTCCCTCGCTCTTTCTTTTACTCTTTCACTTTTCCTAGCTTTCTCTTACAATCTCACCCTCCCTATTACAATCTTACTATCTCTTACTCTAACTCTCTCTTTCACATTATTGTTTCAAAATAGACAATTGTGAAATATCTCTATCACTTTCTCTCTCACTTTAACTCTCTGACAAATTCACATTTTATTCGGTTTCAAAATGGACAATTGCGAATTATGTCTTTCACTCTCTCTCACACTCTCACTCCCCACTCTAAGTTTCTCTCACACTTTCACTTTCTCACTTTGAGCCTCTCTTTCACATTCTCATTCTCCCACTCTAAGTATGTCTCTCACACTCTCACACTAAGTCTCTCTTCCAAACTCTTACTCTCCTACTCTAAATCTCCCTCCCTCTCACTTTCAATCTCACAATTTACAACACTTTCTCAAAATTAAATCTCTTTCTGTCAGAAACTCTATATTACTCAGAAGTCAGAATCTCTGTTTCTCCTAATAATTTTTTTTTTGAATTGCTCTCTTTCACGCTCTATTCATGAAAAAATATTTTTTTTATCAAATTACGTTAATTAGAAATTTATACTACAAAATAACAAGAATCGGGTGGAAAAAGAATTTTTGTTAGTAGATTGAAATATTCTATATTTTTCTGCGATGATACTCGAATCAAAATCAGATAATTACCTATCTAAGATAACTTTAAGATTATTATTGCAATGGATACGAATTTAGCTTTTCCAAAAGCGTAAAATTATATTACATCTAAGTAAATTTTTCTCTCAATCAAGTTCTTATGTTGAGTAAAAATCTTGATCACGCAATGGCAATAATATCCAAAAAAAATATTCTCCGATCTCCTGACAAAAACGTAGATGTTGCATCACCGCTTTCTGCCGCGGGCCGTATCCGACGTTTCGAATTTACAGCCGTCATTGGGTCATCTTTCGTGAGATTTATTAGGCCCCGTTCAGAAGACGAATGGCCCGTATTCCACCGTCTCACACCAAAATGGACCATGAATGGATCCCGTAAATTAAGAAAAGAGTGTGAGATTTTGATGCCTGGGGAACGAGCGACGTCTGACCTCTACGTTGGTGATTAATAGTAGCAGTAAAACCTGTCAAAACAAGGATCTACTTATCTCCATTTCCACTCTCAAATCGGACGAAATAAAGTTGGCAATAGGAATAGAAGGACATTTATCAGATCGAGATAAGGAGCGTCTAAAATGGGAATCGATTAAATCCGACCTGATTATGGCAACAATGGGAATCTTATCGTAAATAAGAAACGAAATTTACACTCTAGTAAATAGTAGATAAAGGTCGGTAGGCTTTTGTACGTGGTGCGATCAAGGATTTAAAAGGAGAGATGCTAACTTAGCGAGGATTTTTTAGTAAGTTGGGAACACTGAGGACTAAGTCCATTGGAACGTTACTATGGTGAAAACTCTATGAGTCAGAAGCATAGAGTAATAAACATAGATAGAGGGAGTATACGCAATTTTTACATGTCCCCAACATGGTTAGATTACGTTGTCGTATTGTGATATATTTTCAAATCCACAATTTTACTATATCATTATGAATGTATATTATATTGAATGAAATATATTTATATGCAAATTTGAATATTTGGAATCTGATATTTTTCCTAATTGTCGAATTTATAATAAGCAGAATATATATTATATTCTGTATCTACCTGCTGAAATCCAAGGTTTGGCAACTTTTGCTCTCCTAGTGTCATCGGTTGTGTCACGTCGTTTGGCGCGCTTGAAGTTTGTTTTGCGAATTTCTGATATATTTAGGTATTTATTTCAATATATGTATTTCGAGTTAATATGAAACGTTGATTCACTATTGGACATAAGAAGTGCATTTTTTGTGGAGAAACTCGCGAATTGAGTGAAATATCGTATCACTGATATGTTTTAATTTCCGCGCGCTTCATGTCTAATTTGATAGTTCATGTTGGGGACAAAATTTGCTTACTGAAAATGACATATGCTGCCTCTATCTATATTCATTACTCTGGCACTTCAACCCTTCATCAAAATAGGGCATCAAACGGAAAAATACAACCTTAGTTGCGCAAAAATGAAAGACTCAAGAAGAGTTAATCAGTTATGGAACGCAGCGCTTGGCGCCTCATACATTATTCTATGCTCGTCGTATGAGATCACGCCGCCTGATTTGTCAGATTGACACTTCATTCCGCACCACCGACCACATCCTTACGACCATAGATTGAAAGATCGCCGACAATTAAAAATTTATCGTATTCCGATGTGTTAATAGTTTATCGGTTATTGACAGACACTCGTGGTCGATTGGATATCCTCCCAAGGCTTTGAGAAAGACCCGTGCGTCTCATTTGATCCGCACAAAATGATCAATCCACTACATGAACAGTCATAGAACATTAATATGCGCAAACAAATAACGATACCAACATGACAAATTGAGTTCAATTTATACAGGAATATGCCGGATGAATAATTTTACATGTCCCCAACATAGTAAGATTACGTTGTCGGATTGTGATATATTTTCAAATCCACAATTTTACTATATCGTTATGAATGTATATTGTATTGAATGAAATATATTTATTTGAGGGATTCCCGATTGAATATGCAAATTTGAATATTTGGAATCCGATATTTCTCCTAATTGTCGAATTTTGATATAATAAGCAGAATATTTATTATCTTCTGTATCTACCTGCTGAAATCCAAGGTTTAGCAACTTTTGCCCTCCTAGTGTCATCGGTTGTTTCACGTCGTTTGGCGAGCTTGAAGTTTGTTTTCTGTATTTCTGACATATTTAGGTATTTATTTAAATATATTTTGAGTTATTATGAAACGTTGATTCACAATGAGACATAAGAGGTGCGTTCTTCGTGGAGAAACTCGCGAATTGAGTGAAATATCGCATCACTGATATGTTTTCATTTCCGCGCGCTTCATGTCAAATTTGATAGTTCATGTTGGGGACAAAATTTCCTTACTGAAAATGACATACGTTCCCTCTATCTATGTTAATTACTCTGAGATCCGCACAAAACAATCAATCGACTACATGAACCGTCACAGAACATTTATATGCGCAAACAAATAACGATACCAACATGACAAATTGAGTTCAATTTATACAGGAATATGCCGGATGAATAATGAATCGACGTTCAATAGGGACAAATTGAAGAGCTTCCCCGGCGATGAGTCAGTTTATTTAGCGGGCTGCCTAACAATTAAATGTAAAATGAAATTAAATCCGCGTATTACGCGTGCTACGAATTTATAACATGATCGAAGCAGATCCCTGATGCGGCTCCGATCGGTTTATGCAAATTTAAAATGTTTATTTTCTGTAAAACTAAAATGAGTCAACAATTGATAATAGTATATTAAGCATCACGAGCGGTAAGCATTTTTTACCGATTGAAGGCAATTGTTAGATGGAGGAGTGTAGCAGCAACTGCAATTATTGTCTTAAATCGGTACGTCTCAACGTTCGTGATCCGGATAGTGTTATTTGCACGATCACGTTGTTTTTCCTTGATTTGAATGAATTAATTTCCACTTAATAACATACGATTCAAAAGTAACATTTATATAAAAGTGCTATTTCAGATAAATCAACTAATATCCACGAGGCATATTACAATAAACGATTGTACTAATTATACCTAAGTTTTTATTCAATGTATCTTAGACAATTTGTTAATACATATATCGAAATTTTCTTGTTTTCGGTTCTTAATTCTTGTCAAATTGAATGTACTGTTATGCAGACGATGGAAAGTAGTTTTGGGTTCGTGAAACACAAAATCGTCTTGCCAACTGATTCTGTAAGTAGTTGAGAATCGTAGGGAAAACGGAAAAGTATTTCAGTTACTTTATATAGTATATTCATTTCAGCAATGGCTTGACGTCACTAATGACGTAGATCGGAGATGTCCACTGTATACTCCTTGAAAAGACATACAAAACCCAGTAGTTTGTAAAGTTAGTCTTGTCAACTTTTTGCTATATTCCTGATGTACGTATTCTGCCTAAGCGTTTTATTTCATTCCTAATAAAATAGTGATAGATTTTAGTTGTTTTCATCTGCTTTCCTCATACTTTGATTGTCTAGGCTTCAACCTCGGCAATCATTTCTTAATTTGAGTGGAATTTCTTTCCCAGAAGCATTTTTTTGAGGTCTGCAAAAAGTCAGTAATCACTGGTTGCCAGATCTGGAGAATGAGCTGGCTGAAAGTGCAATTTGATCAATTTGTTTATCGATTTGTTGCGAGGAGATTTGTCTCGGTAAAAGAGAATTTTTTAAAGACGTTTTTTCTTCATTTCTGCATTCAATCGATCCAATAACGTTACGTACTATTCACTGTTGATAGCTAAGCTAGCATCGGTGGTTCCTGGACTACGTTTAAAGTCGTCAACATAGCACATTTTTGACGACGTTATGCCATTGCTTAAATATACAGGGTGTTTCTTGGTGGTCCAAACAAAAATGACAGATTTCATGGATTATTTTAAGCTAAAAAGTTGTATAAACATGATGCCACAAACTCTTTGTTTTCGAGGTACAGGGTGTTGAAGTTTGATTTTTTCCAAGTTTTCTTCTCATAGCTTCTTCCCTCCACAAGATATTTAACTTAAATTTGGCATAGATATTCCAATTTAACGTTTTCATCATGTAGGATTATAATTTTGAATGCAAATCTACAGGGTGATATTTTTTCTGGAACAGTTCCCGTTTATTTCCTCCAGAATTTCTTTTTTTGGTGGACCACTGGTAGTTTGAGGAAATGTCAAAAAGAACTTTGGTCCAGAACTTTGTAGTTTTGTCGTGTCTGCTACCGATTTCCAGGAAAAAATTTCAAACAATTCTCTAGAAATCCTCAGGAAAATCCAAATTATTATGAACATCCATTTACCCAATATGTAGCAAAGATTAATAAAGATTCGATAAACTGCTATAATCATCACAAAAAAGGAGGACTAAAAGAAACACCCTGTATCTCGAATACAAAACGTTAACAGGCCCATGTTCATAGGACTTTCTTTTTAATATTATCTAAGAAATCTCTCATTTTCCTTTGTATCTCAATTTCAGGAACACCCTGTATAATATTAAGGAAATATATAAATTTATCTGCTCCATTTAGAGTTTCACACCGACTTATTCAACGATTATACTCTCTGACATCGAATCGCATCCACCAAAAAAAAACCTTCCAAACCACCATTTCTCACTCTGTGCTTCCACCATAATTCGACCACAGAACCCCATAACTCTTCTTCTTCCTCGCGCAACCGAACATACCTCATTTTTTTGGCCAACCCAACGTAGCGTGCGGAATTTTTCAAGAAAATCACGAACAGGCATCCCTCCCTCAGCGGGCGGTCTTAGCCTATGAATGGTAAATCAGAAAGGCGCAATAAATAGTCCAGTTTTTTTCGCAGAAACGTCCGGGGGTTGAGGAGGCAGAGAGTGTGCCAAATGGAAGGGGTGAGAGGGGGGGGTATTAGAGGGTAGGTATGATGCCAGAATCGATACTCATCTTTCTTTAATCCTTTTTAGATCTAGTGACGGGCTGGGCGGGGTGTTTCCGGGAATTTGCACGGTTCAAAGGATAAATTGTCGCTCTGAGTGGTCCATCAGACGGATGCTGGGACGGAACGTGGCCTTATGGAGATTCCGGGGATTATCCGTGCACAGACGAAACCTGTCACGGAAGCGTATATGCATTATGTCATAGAATGGACTGGGATTCTTTGAAACGCGCAACACTTTGTGACAGTGGTGGCTCATTTATATTTATCATATATAGGTATAGGGTTTTCCAATAAGGGGTTTCATTTTGAATAGCACATAGAGTGATGAACATAGATAGAGGAAGTATACGCAATTTTTACATGTCCCCGGCATGGTAAGATTACATTGTCGGATTGTGATATATTTTCAAATACACAATTTTACTAAAGGGTGTTTTATTTAGAGCTATAGAACTTTAAATTGCAATAAAACAACGATGGATTATTCGATTGACATGAATTTTATTTATCCGCAAGATAATCTTGTGGCATTACATTTTAAATATGATTTCTGGCATATGACCGCCACGGCTGGCTCGGATGTAGTCCAATCTGGACGTCCAATTTTCGATGACTTTTTCCAACATTTGTGGCCGTATATCGGCAATAACACGGCGAATGTTGTCCTCCAAATGGTCAAGGGTTTGTGGCTTATCCGCATAGACCAATGACTTTACATAGCCCCACAGAAATTAGTCTAGCGGTGTTAAATCACAAGATCTTGGAGGCCAATTCACAGGTCCAAAACGTGAAATTAGGCGGTCACCAAACATGTCTTTCAATAAATCGATTGTGGCACGAGCTGTGTGACATGTTGCGCCGTCTTGTTGGAACCACAGCTCCTGGACATCATGGTCGTTCAATTCAAGAATGAAAAAGTTAGTAATCATTGACTGTAACGTTCTAGCCATCATCGTTTTTGAAGAAGTACGGACCAATGATTCCACCAGCCCATAAAGCGCACCAAACAGTCAGTTTTTCTGGATGTAACGGTGTTTCGACATACACTTGAGGATTAGCTTCACTCCAAATGCGGCAGTTTTGTTTGTTGACGTAGCCATTCAACCAGAAGTGCGCTTCGTCGCTAAACAAAATAAAATGGACGTAGTGCGCGATACGTATTCCGCACAGAACCATTATTTTCGAAATGAAATTGCACTATTTGCAAGCGTTGTTCAGGCGTGAGTCTATTCATGATGAATTGCCAAACCAAACTGAGAATAAATCACTTGACAGCTGTTAAATCGGTCGCCATCTTGAACAGTAATGTCAACTTAAAGTTATATACCTCGAAAAAAAACACCCTAATCCTAAAAACACATGTCTACAAAAAGTGTTGCAAAACATTTTTTATTACTGGGTGTTATTTCCAATGTATCTTAAGATTTTTACACATTTTATTGATCAGAAAATAAATAGCATCTTGCTGCCCTGGCACCTTTCTCTATAACCCTTCGACCAATGCAATCAGAATCAGATACATCCCACACATGAACGTATTCGCAGTTTGAAATCCCCTCAAATCCCTCCTCTTCCAAAAAACCCTCACCAAGAATCAAGAATGCCTCTCTTATCCAACACGAACAAGCATTAAGATGGCAGAGTATGATCCAGATGATCTGGCAGGGAGGCCGGTTTCTGCGAATTGGCCCATTATATCCGCTCTGAAGAAGCGACCGGGACCATTAGACACATTGTTTTTATTGCCCGCCAGAGGGCACTGAAGAGATACGGTTTAGAGCTGATTGTTTCGCTGATGAAACTTTGCCATTCTGGAACGCAACTTGGAAAACGGCCATTGCTGGGGAGTGATTCGAACAAAATTCTAGTTTAATATTCGCACGAAATGTCAAACGTATAAAGCCATGTTGGATTAAGAGCAACGAAACTATATCTAAAATTAGGCGGAAAGACCTAGCGTATTTCGAATGATAGCCCAAAATGAGAAACGTACAAGCTTTACGAGGTTTTTCAAATTGGTATTCATGAAATTTTTTCGCTATTTCCCCATGAGCCTTGAAACCTTTAGAATAGAACTCAATTAACCTGATATATACAATGATTACGTGATACATCTATTTATCACTTTTGGAACTATTTGAGGGGCGGCAATTCGGCCTAGTATATTGGCCACCTTTCCTTATTTCTTTCTAGATTCTTAAACACAATATGAGGTTGATCCGCTCTGCTGTCTTTGTCAACATTCCCTGCTATAAAAATCACCATACCGACTTTACAACCAATATAAACAGAATTCCGTATTACTCTCATTGAAAGAGGGACAAAATCATTTTATATTCCACGAAGATGAAATATTTGGAAGCCGAAGTTTACACATTCAACATATAGAAAATTCCTACGAAATCAGTTACTATCAAATGCCAAATGTTTTCAACGGAACATATGTTTGTAATCCCAATTAGTTTTCGAAGCAATACAGAAACTTTGCATGCCTTCACGTAGATAACGAAAATGCTTGCAATGGACTAGTTTTCATTTTTTTGTTAAGGATTAATTCTAAAAATTTAAGTAAAATGAAACAAAAATGTGGTGAATCATTGAAATATCTCTAGAAATGAAAAAGTTATGGGACTTTGAAGTTGCGCTTGGAAGAATAATTTCATAGTCTAGTGTGTGACGTCACGCCACTTACACGAGGCGACTGGTTTTCACAGAGTGCTTACGAATTCATTGGTGTACAATCAATTGTGCCGTTCGTGTCGTGTTTTGTTCGTTACACGATGGCTGAAATTAAAAAAAAATCCTACAAATATTGTATTGTGCCTGTGTGCAAGCACGACAATTAAAAACCCCAATAAATTGTTTTTTCATGTACCAAATGACATGAATCAAAGGAAGAAGTGGTGCAAATTAATGAGGCGTGACTTAATTGGACCTAAAACTACTTCATATGTGTGTGAAGATCATTTTGATGTAAGTACCTTTCAGTACTAGCTGTCTATTTCTGATAATAAAAATACTAAGGTGTAAGTTGGTTTGAAATAAGTTATTGAGTAAAAATAACTTTGTCCTTTCACGAAGCCTTCTTTCATTATGGTGACATAAAAACAAAACTCGAGTTAAAACTACACTGTACAACTACAAACGGCGCGAGAGCCTTGGCGCGGCTAAGTATTTAAACATAATTTATGGTGTAGCGATCACAGGCAAGTGGCGTGACGTCACAGACGAGTCGAAGACCAAAGACGTTCCGCGCTAAAATTCTATTTCTCAGTCATTTATTGATGGATTTTCAAAATTTTTTCACTGATTTATCAGTTTTGCTCTATATTTTAATTCTATCGTGTCAAATATAGTATTATCAACATCACGAAACTAGTCGATTGAGCGATTAGTCCATTATTTCATGAATTATAGGTATAAATCTGAAATTTTGAAGAAAAAATTTGACAATTTTCTCGAAGCTGCCACTTCTTCTGGTCATTTGAAACGCACTTGAAACCTCACTATCTTATAGATCTCTACTCGATCTCTAGAAAACGTTCTTATTTGAGGGGTCTGCGACCAATATTTCAGGAGATATAACGATTTTTGTATGGAAATTCAATTTTTACTGGTTTTTCGATTTCAAATTTGGTAATGGGTTATGAGAGGAGTCATGCTTTTTTTCAGCAGGTGGGCCAAAAGATTTTTTGGTTAGGCACCGACCCTACCCAAATACTTCTCCACCAAACAGAGCTTCCTCAAAAAGCCGGATCACCTCCAGGCTACTCATCTCTAGCCTCCAAACCGATAACCATCGTCTAAAATCTCCACATCTTCATCTCGAATTCTTACGTCCGGTAAAGCGTGACCAAAACGCGCGTTTTCGGTTGGCCCACATAAATCCACCTTTCCCTACAGCCTCTAATAACAGCTTTGTAGACCATGCGGGGCAGAATTATCAGTGACATTGCGGTAAAAACGACGTTTTCGCAGAGAGAAAGACTCAGGTCGGTCAGTTCTTGTGTTCCTAGTTCACGGCTGGCTTAAAGTGGGTCTCTCGGACAGTCTTCTTCTATGTAGCGGTGAGATGAGCAGACGATCTAGGAAAAATCGCGGGTTTTCGGACTTGATCTAGTGACCCGTGAGGTGCTGACCCCGCAGCGTGTGGAGATGTTGCTTTCTTTGTGGCGTTTGGCGCTGGTTTTTGGTTTTTGTGCGAATTGTGAGTATGGATTTTGGTGTTATTTTTGAGGATTATCGTTTAGAATTAGATTTTCAGTTTTCTATCAGATAGGATTTAGTGAAACATTTTTGAATAAAATTGTATAGTTTATGTGAAGCTAAACATAATTTTGAGCTGAAAATTTGAATATTGGGATTTGAGACAATGATCTTTCTTCCCAAAATATTTTCAGATCTCTACAACTTCCGGTTATACCGGAATAGTTATTTATAATACAAGTGCAGAAGGCATTGATATTCTTCCACGAGTTCAAAATTCAAAAACGAGCCACGAAGTGGCGAGTTTTGGAATGAACGAGTGGTAGAATGAGTCTTCTGTACGAGTATTATACATTATTTTCTCTAATTCATTGCATTTTTATTGAAATTAATGAAATATTTCCATAAATATCATTTAGTGATTTTTGCATTGAAAAATGTTGGTTGGCAGAACTGATTTCTTTAAGGCAAATTGATGAATTGAGAGATAAAGCCGTGGCGGAAAGTTCGGAGTACCAACATATAATAATGAAATATAACCATGAAAACTGTGCGTTTCTGATATATTCTCGCACGATTTTGTTCTACAAGATGTGGAAGAATGAACGGAATAACCACAGAATTAGAGAAACAGACTACTAATTCATTATTTCGATTAGCACACCCAGTATATTATTGCATCATTAGATAGCTTTTTCGACGACAATTTCGGCAATATGCCATACCTTGGGTGAAAACTCAACGTTTCCTGAGTTGATGTGATTCTTAAAAAAAATGGTGGCGATGAGGACTCATATTTTTTTTCAATATTTCGGCAGAAAAAGCTATTTTCGAAAAAATTTTGTTCTTTTTCGATTCTGCAAATCCGTAGTATTATAAGACTGTTTGCGGTTTGGATCAAAAATGTACAGGGTGTTCATAAAAAGATCATGAACTTGGACAACTCAAATTCTTTAAAACTCAAGAACCTCCTGAATTTTGTCGCATAAATTTAGGAGCACCCTGTATACGTTGTTTCTTGTAGTCCTACTTTTTTGTTATGATTATACCAGTTGATCGAATCTCCATTAGTCTTCGCTACAGATTGGGTAAATAAGTACCAAAACTCATAATTGATTTATCCATAACAGATTACTAACTGGATCTTTATAATAATATGGATTTTCTTGAGGATACCTAGAGAATTGTTTGAAATTTTTTTCTCGAAATCAGTAACAGATACAACAAAACTACAAGAAACCAAAATTTGTAGTACTAGACCAAAGTTTCTTTTTAAATTGCAGTAAACTATCATTATTCGACTGAAAAAATGTTCTAAAGCAAAGAAGCGGTCACTATTCCAGAAAAATATCACCCTTGTAGATTTGCATTCAAAATTAACATGTCACATAATGGCCACTTCAAATTGTAATATCTATACCATATTTGAGTTCAATATCTTGTGAAGGGTAGGTGCTATGAGAAAAACACTTCAGAAAAGATCAAACTTTAACACCCTGTATCTCGAAAACAAAGAGTTTGCGGCTCCATGTTTATAGGACTTTTTTTTTCTTAAAATGATCCGAGGAATCTGTCATTTCCTTTTGTACATTTGTTATATCTGCACCAAATAATGGAAGAAAAATATTCTGCATTCAAATTTATTTGTTCCGAATTGAATCGATCTTTCTTTCCATCATTTTGAGACTAATTGCAATTTGATCGTATCGGTATTTTCAATTCTTAACAAAAAAAAAATTTCGTATAGTATCGCTCCGGAACGATTGAACATATTTTGACCATTAATGAACTTTCAGAGATATTCACACCCTGCGCAAAAACTACTGAAAATTTCACACAACCATTTATTATTTCTTTTTTTTACTCAAAAAAACTATATACTAAACTTCAACATTCCTATTTCCTATTGACAATTTCTGTATTAAGTAGTGTTTCATAATCCTATCAACGAATCATCTTTCTGCGCAGTCAATTTAGTCAAACAAGCTCCAAGTTAAATAAATCCTGTACTTGTTCCAGATAGACTTGAACTACGCCATCTTGTATTGATGAAAAATGAAATTACCTGCACCATTTTTATAAATTTTCTCTATTTCTGATGAAGAGAATTACATTAACATTTCGAAACTCACCTCTTGATTTTATAGAGCTGACTGTAGATTTTACTGGTAGAATATCATCCAAATTTTTATGATTTCCCCTTTGGAAAACATAAGGGAAGCTGTCCAAGTCCTTTCGTCCGCTGTTTTGATTCTTTCCAGCTTCAAAATCATCATTTTGTCAGTTGTACTGCTGGCTATATTTTAATTTCAAGATGTCTTCCACTCTTGCAATTATATTTTCGATGCGTAGATTTCAGTTCGGTATGATTACACTTGATTGCATCTACAACAATGATTTTACTCAAATAATCGAAATAATGAAAATAATATAATAAATCAACAATTGAATCGAACATACCTGTAACAATGAAATCGAAAATATAAGACAATTCGAACAGGAAATTTAT
Organism: Harmonia axyridis; assembly: GCF_914767665.1. NCBI lineage: Eukaryota > Metazoa > Arthropoda > Insecta > Coleoptera > Coccinellidae > Harmonia > Harmonia axyridis. The sequence continues at coordinate 42,174,059 of NC_059505.1, forward strand.
ATAATTATGCCTTTATACATAGACCTAATAACAAATGATATTAGGTCTATGCTATGCAGTCATAGATTGCAGTCAAGATGGAAACAAAACATCGATAACAAAATGTAGATATCTGTATGGAGATGTTTTCGTTAATCTGAATATAATATGTTGTAGGTGTCCTGGGAGGAGTGTGGAACATATACGATTTGAAATACTGGAGATGCCTGCTGAAAAAGACCAATGAATGTCCAGATAACGACATAAAATTCTACCTTTACACACAGTAAGTACAATTCACCTTCTTTTCTATGGTTATCAGTTCATCTCCTTATTATTTTCAGTGAAACCGGAAAGACGAAAATAAGGATCGATATAAGAAACCCGTATTCCCTCAAACTTTCTGGATGGGACCCAAACAAAAAAAATGTCATCATCGTCCACGGTTTCAATGGAACAGAGAGTAAAACACCCATGACAATACTCAGAAACGGTGAGTTTCCGATATTTATCTATGCTTCTTGAACTAATCGATTCAGTGGTTGATGCAACATCACAGAGTAAATCTTTGGTAACATTAGAAACTTTCAGCTTTCATTTAAATATCCCGAAATTAACTAAATGAAGGATTATTTATCAACGAAAATCTATTTTTTCAGCGTATCTGTCCAGACATGATTACAACATTTTAACGGTTGATTGGAGGCCTTTGGCTAGATTTCCTTGCTACCTTTCAGCTCTATCGAATACGAGACTGATAGCGCAATGCACAGCAAAACTTTACGCTTTTATGATGGACAACGGGGCTGCTGCTGAAGATACAACCTGCGTAGGTCACTCTTTAGGGGCCCATATTTGTGGTATGATCAGCAATCACCTCAATGTGAAACAGCACAGGATTGTCGGTAAGAAGAATTTTAACCACAGAAAAACGTTTGAACACAGTAGAAAAATCAAGTGAACAGGGCCGTCGCTAGGGGGTAGGCAGGGTAGGCGGTTATTTCATAGTTACAATTAGTTGAAATTATTTAATCTTTTAATTTTCATTGGAATGATCATTAATTGTATGGTCTAGAGAAAATATATTGTAATATAAATAGATGTAGGCACTCAGGCCTGATACAGAACTGGTAACACTCGAATTATCTCAGTTTTTCTGAAAAATATCTAAAATTTAAATCAGTAAGGATGTGCCTTTTGCTGAACTACCAACCAGATATAGAATCCTCTAATGTGAAAATCATTATATCATATTGGCGGATAATTAGATGCAGTTTTTCAAATAGCACTAGGGTATTCTTCTTCAATCCGTCCCTGTATTTTGTAAATGGTTCATAATATTCCCGGAAGAGGACGCTAAATTTCTGGATAGTATCGCCATTCCTTCCTAGAGGGCGCTGATGAACATTCAAATATTCAAACGCCTTTATCCCTATCCAATGATAAGTTTTAATGAATTTTCCCAGGTTTGGATCCTGCAAGGCCCCTAATCGATCGATACGCTGATAATGTATGGATGTTAACAAGAGATGATGCCCACCAAGTACTTGTAATCCACACAAATGCAGGATTTTTAGGAGAAGTGAATCAAATAGGCCACGTCGACTTCTGCGTCAACGGTGGAAGAATGCAACCCGGCTGTAAAGGTCACAGATTAAGTGAGTCCATACTCTATTGATTATCCGTCAATTATTTCAAGGTCAAAATCAATTCTGTCCGGCCGGCTACCGCGTAGATGATAACTCTCGAGCGGAATGTGCTAAAGACTTGAAACTTTCAGGGTAGGATTAGGGTTTGAAAATCTCGCTTGAGTTCGTTAATGGGCAAAATCAGTCCGATGGTTCCGCAGTTATATACAGGGTGTTTCCTAAACATGCGGCAAAAATTCAGGGGGTTGTTCCTTGGACTATTCTAAGAATATTTTGTCCTTTGATGATTTTTGAAAAACCTATTTGTTTCGAAGATATAGGGGAAACAAAATTTCAGATAATAACATTTTATTATGAAAAATTACATGAAAATTTAATGAATTTCCATCAGCAAGTCCATAAATGAAATGCATGTCAGTCATCTCGGTGTTTGTATAGCGATTCATAATAGTCAAAGATAAAATGTTAATTGCTAATACATCACAAAACGAATTCAAATGAAAACCGTGTTTAATCTGTATTCCTTTACCATCTGCACTTATCAATTTTTAGTCAAAAAACTGGCCGTTTTTAGTAATTGGAATGTTGTTAAACAAATTTAAAAATAAATTGTACCTACTTAGTAAACACAGTGCGGTACGCATTTTTATTTAAACTATTATTAATTTTAAAAATATGAAAAATGTTGTTCGCCCTGTATCTTCGAAACAAAGAGGTTTTTCAAAAATCATCCAAGGACAAAACATGCTTAAAATAGTCCAAGGAACAACCCCCTGAATTTTTGCCGCATGTTTAGGAAACACCCTGTATACATGTATATGAAATTTTGTTTTCTCAATAATTGAACAAATTGACATTCAATCGAACTGAAATTGAGAAATCAGCTGGAAAATAGTGGAAGACATGTTCATGTAGAATTTCATGCAGATCGTATTTTAGGAAGACTAAAAAAAAAAATGTTTTTGTGATATTTCAATATTTCAAAAACTATCAGTCAGATTTCAGAAAAAATTGTTCCAAAAATGTGATGAGACATATTCTGTTTAAAATCAAGATTATTGAAGCGGTCTGAAGGTTCATACAAAACTTCGAAAACAATTGAGCAAATATGAATTCGAATTTTTTTCTGTTGAATTTTAGGAAGGGCCCGTTGCAGTCACTTCCAGAGTGCTTGTTATTTCGCTAATACAGTAAGGAAAACGAACTCCTCCATAGCTTATCCTTGCAGCGGACAGTGCCCCAAAATGGATAGAAATCATTGGGGTTTGCTCTCAAGAAATGGAATTCCGATGGGAGAAGATACACCTTACGGGTAATACAAATTTTGTAAAAAGATTCTCTAAATTGACCGTTTTCATTTTCAGCGCCAAAGGAATGTTCTGCATTGACACCCATTCCAACACAGACTGCCCTTTCGACTAAGTTTATATATTTTATTATTTATTTTAGTTTTAAGAGAAATAAACCCTAAATCTATTACCTCTTCTGTAGTTATTTTTGTCACTTGAATCTTTTCCATTCGTATTCAACAAAATAAAAGAATAACTTTTCAATAAACTCTATTTAAACATTTCAGTACAAAACTAGTCTTAACAATAACACACAATTAAGGAACAAAAATTAAACTTTACAAACAATATTACCGAGGCACTCTTTGAGTTTTATGAATTTCTTCTTGAATTCTAGACCGCAACCTTTCGACAGCCTGAAATCTAATAAAATTTTCCCCTCCATCTTGAAAATCGTGACTTTGAACACCAGCTGGTTTTTCATATTATCCACCGTAGAGATGGAAATCTGAAAATATTCAATGGATAAAACAGTGAGGTTATGTTACTACTTGAACAGGTTAGGTTAGGTGAGGTTATGTTGCGAGGAAATAGGTTATTTTTCAATTCCTCCAATTATTTGATATTTTTTTAGGAATAAGAATATTTTTATAACCATTGATATTTTAAATTTGCAAAAGAGTTAAATTCAAATAGAACACCACGCATTTAGGTGGCACCAGTGGCGTCACTTGGAAGTATAAACAATCAAGCGTTTTCATTATTGATTCAACCATTTCCTGCTGTGTAGATCATTTTGATGTAGGTGAATTTTTCCAAATCAAATAGAACAATAATTTTTACACAAGCAAAAAGCTTTTTTTAAATTCTGATTGAAACTTACCGCTCCTGAACCATCAACAGTCCAAGTGTAATGAAGTGCATCTAAAACAGAACACAGAGCTTCGGCAGTCTTTTCTTCAGTCTGCGTGGTGACAAAGAATCTGGTCATCCTCTGTATCAGATCGCTAAAGTTATCCTGAAAAAAAAAATTTCAATTTACCTTGCTGAACCGAAAATTTAAAAACCGAAGTTATTACTTTAGTAATAGGAGTTTGGGTAAACTGCAATTCTGAACTGATGATGAGATCTTCGTTATGAGTTGGCTGCGAGAACCATTTATTATCCCTCCTCTTGTTGGTTTTTTGCTGTTTATCTATAATATGTTCCAGGCAAACAGGTCGCGTTGGAAGATTTGGTTGCGACAGGGTTACATAAGGAGATTCTCTATCCGCAGGGGGCTCCATCATCGAAGCCCTTCTAATAGCATGAAGACCGTTAGAATTGCTATCCGCAGAGCTATCAGCTTCATCTATAAAGGTTGAATTAATTAAAACAGGAAAAGGGTTGCTCATAGATCAAACAAATAAAACTTAAAAACTAAAAAATATAACGAGTTTCTTGAAGAAATTAGACAATTTAAAATGGTCATAATGGCAACGCTGTATTAATTTTTGACATTTCTTATGTCATTTGTGTTCAGTAGGTTATGCCATAATGGAAAGATATAAGCTTCAGAACATTTAGAAATTGTTAAGTTGTATTTTTATACTTACTTTCTTGTTGAAACTGGTACAGAGAGAAGTAAGAGAGAAGTTATTGCTTTGGTAATTTAGCTTTATGTCTTTCGAACCAAATCATACCACCAAAATACCAAAGTAACAACAAACCTACAATACATTTACATCCTTGCAGAAGTGAGCATAAAAATTTCGATATTAAAATACGATAACGAATTTTCGGCTTTTTCTTACCATAAGAAAAGTTGTAAGTCATCCAAGGGTGTTTGAGAATCTTTTCCAGTGAAATTCTTTTCATAGGATCCAGATCTAAAATCCTGGTTACTAAGCTCAGAGGCGTGTTACCAAGTCTATTCCAAGGACTACTTGTTAAATAGTTTCCCTCTTTATATTGGGCAAATTCGGGATAGTCTTCATGTGGGCAATTCCATAAGAGTTCTAAAAATTCAATACTGAATAATCCCTTTCAAAGGAATAAATTTTCAGTGAATATAATTTAATAATTTTTCTTTAGTTGTTCTCACCTCCAGCCAGCATAGCAACTAGAACACATCCACAGCTCCAAACATCAGCTGGAACAGCATGATAGGATCCCACAAGTATTTCAGGCGCTAAATAAGGTTTTGTACCACATCTGTAATGATTCAAATTGACCAAAATGCATTTTACAGAATTGTCAATAATTTTTTACTTTTTATCAAGCATTCTTTCTTTTCCTTTGTGTCTAAATAATGTTGCCATACCAAAATCTGATATTTTTAAGATTCCATTGTGGAGAAGGATATTTTCAGGCTTTATATCACGATGTGTGATACCTTTAGAATGTAAATAAGATACTCCTCTAACCAACTGTTTCATATACATTTGAGCATCACGAGAAGGCATTCCAACTCCAGGTTCTATGGAAGTAATGTAGGAAGTCAATAATTTTTCAATATCTAATGTGAAACTTCTTACCAATTTGCTGAAAAAGTTCACCACCTGGAGCATATTCTAAAAATAAATAAACTCTTGTTGGTTCTTTCCTCAATCCATAATATTTAATTATATTCTCATGATTTAGAACAGAATGTATCCTTATTTCCCTAGTTATTGCTACTTCACTTCCTTTATATTTAGCAAAGTCCATTATTTTACACGCAATTTTTTCTCTGGTTTTTCGGTTTGCTATCAATCTTACTCTATAAGTGGAGTTAATATGACTAAGCACTTTATTTAATTTAAATTTTCAGACTTACTCCCCAAATGCTCCTTCCCCTAATATAGTATCATAAATTAACCAGTCATCAACAAATTTTTTCACACCTTTTTCACTCCCTTCTGAATCTGTTATGGCACTCATCCTGAAAATTCAAAATAATGAAAATTTTCTTTTCCCAGAACTATAAAAATGTTATTACACTCCGAATTCAAATTACTGCAATTCCAATTGATTGATTCGTATTACTTAAAAAATAGTTCAATATCCACTCTCAATAAAATCAAACAGCCTAATAAAATTAGATATGCATATTTGAACTTCAAAACTCGGAAGGTAAGAATTTTTCATAGCCTCCTATTCCTATTTTATCAATATTTATAATTCACCTGAATTCTATATAGCTATAATCTAAGGATGTCTAAAATATCACAGACTTATTTTAATTGAATGATAAAATGCATTGCTGTATGTACAAAAATTTATTATTAAATAGAAATTAATGTTGATGTAACATGATTCAGATCGATTTCACTCGAGTCAAGGATCTATTTGCCGCCTGCCGGGAATTAATTGATCCACAGAATTTTGAATTGGATACCAACATAAGAGATTTTTTGATTATTTAAGAACTGGGTAATTCCATCTTTTTGGAAATTTTGACTGTTGTTCTCATTATTTTTAATTAATTTATAGGTGGAATATTATATGTCTTGAATTTTATACATTCATCATCATCTTCTTCGTTTTTAGTTTCCTTTGGAGGACGTGGTGGCTTGGTCATAAAATAATAAATCAATCCTCCCACAACTGCATAAGTTGCCATTGCCACCTGTAAATATTACCTCATTAATTTTCAATTACTTATTTATAAAATACAAACATGAGCTCTTCCTTTTATTGTTTTTCCATTGAAAATTCTACTAATTCCCTTCAAAGAGGGATCATCCATTTGTTCATCATGAGTCATTTTTAAATTTTATGACACTGGAATATTTATTGTCAAAAAATATCAACCGACCCCAAAAAAGTAGAATTTTTTTCTAGTTTAACTTAAAATAATTCAAGGAAGAAAACGAAAATGACAAGAAGTTTTGGCCATTTTATGTTCAGCCGACCATAGACGCATCCTTCTACTTTGTGATTTAAGGAAGCATAAGTTCTTTTCGTGTTTCGGGTTTGTGAAAAAAGTCATCATGAAGGCTAAAGGAGAGGTTTGTGATAAATTTTCTTTTATTCAAAGTTTTTTATCATTCATTTTTTCATCTCTAATATATAATATTTTTGCAATTATCATTTCTTTGTAGTCCCATAAGATATTCTCGCCTGCACACGTGTTCTAATATTAAGGTTATCTATTTTGCAGTTGAAAGAATATGAAGTCATTGGACGTAAATTGCCTACCGAAAAGGAGAAGGTTACTCCTTTGTATAAAATGAGGATTTTCGCCCCAGATCAGATTGTTGCAAAATCTCGTTTCTGGTATTTCTTGCGTCAATTGAAAAAATTCAAGAAGTCCACTGGTGAAATCGTATCCGTCAAGAGGATAGCTGAGAAAACACCCTTGAAAATCAAAAATTTCGGTATCTGGTTGAGGTACGATTCCCGTTCTGGAACCCACAATATGTACAGGGAATACAGAGACTTGACTGTTTCTGGAGCCGTAACTCAATGTTACAGAGATATGGGAGCCCGTCATAGAGCAAGAGCTCATGCTATTCAGGTATATATATTTTACCACTAGTGTACTTGACTTCTACGTTTATTATAAATGCTTATGGGTTGTTTTTGTTTATAGATCATCAAAGTTGAAGTTGTTGCTGCTTCTGCTACTAGGAGACCTCAAGTAAAACAATTCCACGATTCTAAGATCAGGTTCCCATTGCCCAAACGCATCCAACACAAATCTATGAATAGGTTCTCTGTACGCAAACCTAGGACCTATTTCCTTTAAGTTTTGTAAGTGCTACAATAAATATTAAAACTTATATTTTGTTCTTAATTTTTATAAATTATTTAAAACCCAATCCTTAAATTTTACTCTCTGATATTTTCAATTTTTGCATTGTCATTGAATTTGTTTCTTCTTTTGCTATTCTAGTTTTAAGGAGAGCAGTGTAAGCCATATGCTTGTCAAAATTTGTTCTCATTAATGAAAGAGTTTTTCATATTTTATTCCCACATTGAACTAGGAACTTCAGGGATAAAATGATGGATTTTATAAGAGTCAATGTGTGTTGAAATAAAATCATATGTTGTTTCCATTGCTATATTTACAAATTATGATACTTTTAACAATGATAGTCACATTATTCCAAATTGTACCTTTCATGTTCTTAATATCTACGTGAATAATTTAATTATTTAACTACATGTAGTCAGTACTTGAATGAAATGATTCACCAAGAAATATAGCCTCTTAGTTGCAAAAAAATTTGGAACTTTAGAATCTTCAGTTTTAAGGAAATCATTTCCAAATATATTTTTTCACTCAAGTTAGGCAAATAAATATTTCTTTTTCAAAAAAGCTACTAACTAATGTTAGAAACCACTGAAATACACAAAACAAGCTTTTCACTTGTATCATTGATAATATGATACTTTGAACATGTTCATATTGTTCAACCTACAATATATTTGTTCAAGTTATTCCAGCTATAGGAGTAGTCGATTTTCAAGTGACCGTATTTACTCAAACCAAAATTATCAGGCTTCCTTATACTTTTTGGATCATCATAAATGGGATAATATATATCTTCAGACTGTAACTTCTCTTCGACCTTACTATAAATGCCTTGTTTGTGATAACCATAGGTATCATACCTGAAAAACATAGGAGAGGATAAAATTTGTCTCTTATTATTTTTTTTTATTTCTTACCCATCGCCATAAGCGAAACTCAGACTCCGATCTCTGTTATTGTATCTTCGAGTCATCGGAGGGTTCTTTTTATTTTTGTTCCTGTTGTGGTGGCTGATGGACGAGTTGGTATGGTTGTAGACAGGAACCCTTATTTCTAAAATGAAAATAAGGAATTATTCTCAAAAAGTTTCTCATAGCAGTACATTGGTAGGTAAATCAACTTTATACTCCTTTTTCGAATTGTTCATAAATAGTTTGAAGAAGATTCAACTATACAGGATGTTCCCAAATTGGAGGTCAATAAAAAATGACTCGATTCCTCGGGTCATTTTAAGAAAAAAGTCCTATAAACATGTGCCCGTAAACGCTTTGGTTTGGAGTTACAGGGTGTTAAAGTTTTATGTTTTTTCAAATTTTTTACTCATAGCTTCTTCTCACACAAGATATTTTACTTTAATTTAGCATAGATGTCCCAATTTTTTTAAAGTTTTCATCACGTGATATGCTAATTTTGAATGCCTATCTACAGGGTGATATTTTTTCTGGAACGGTGCCCGAGTACACTATGATGAATAAATTAATTTTAAGTTTTGGTACTTGATTATCCAATTTGTAGCGAAGATTAATGAAGATTCAATAAACTGGTATAATCATTACAAAAAAGTAGGACTAAAAGAAACACTTGTATATCGAACACAAATGCATAATCTTTTTCAATTATCCAAGATAACTATGTTCCTTTGAACCTCCAATTAAGAGACACCTGTATTTTTGCCACATCGATGTAAGTACATAATTCGGATTGACTCGAATAGATGGCGCTGACCTCAACTTGAAGAAATTCAAGTGCATTCTATCTGTTCATCAGAACAGAAATGATTGAAGGAACGTGATCCTGTCCATTTCCTTAACTCATTCTACTTTCGCTAATCTCCAGTTATCTTCCTGATGCTCGGATTTGCATTTTATGCAACAATAATCAACTTTATGTAATCCAGCAATAAAAACAAGTTATCGTTCGATACGCGCATGGAACAATAAAATGAATTATACATTCGTAATTTGCATAATGTAGGTGTAGCATCTTCGCTCCATTTTTAGGCGTTGTTTTCGAATATGTATCTGTCATTGGTACCATCCGTTACTTGTGGCATTGCAACGTTAAAAAAAAATGTAAAAATGACGCGAGTTGAATATTAAGCCGTTCATTCCGAAAAGTTCAACAACTTTACCTAGAGGAAATGGCTCGGTTGATCAGGAAACGGATATTGCATTTTGTTCGTGAATGCTTTAATAATTTTTAGATGGACATCAGGATAAAACCCTGGAATATGAATTGCAAGATCATAATTGCTCTATGATTTTCTTCTTCATGTGTAGAAATAACTCTATGTCTTTTACCTGATGATTTTATTTCCATCTTTCTATGGTCGGATCAAGTTTAACTAGTTTGGACTGAATAAGTAATGAAGATGATGCTTCACCGGTTTTTTCCCATCAAGATCTCTAAGACACTATTTCTTTATTTTACAAGATCATAAACTATTCTTCTATCCAAATAAACCTTGATTATTGGTGTGAAAACCGATAATGTACACAGAAAATAAATGTATTGTGAAATTATATCGCTAATTTGAGTCTACTTGATCGTAAATTGTTGATTAACATCTTTCAAAGTCATGTGTGCATTCTCTACTTAGGTACACGAAAACTGGTTTCAAATTCCTAAAACCAATTGACCCACATACGATTGTCATTGTAGGTATGACCGCGCTCAACTAATTTATCTGCTATTATTTGATTTTTCAAGACGAAAGGCTGGCTCGCCATTATAAGATAGCGAAAAAGCCTTATGAAACTTGGTATTTTTATCAATTTTGATATATGTTAAGAAAATAAATAAAATAGTAAAGTTATAGGTACCCACCTAGAGTTACAAAATAAATTCATTAAGCAACAAACAACGTTTCCTGTGACATTTCAAGAATGCCAACTGGAAAAGTATATGATTAGTTATCGATGGTTTCTGAAGATAACAGTGGATTTTAATTTCAAATTTATTGGCATGGTCAATTTATCATTTCGTATACTGGTTCTTCAACAAATAAATTTCAGAGACTGATGGTCTACTTCCTACGCTTCGCAACAGATTTCGAATAACAAATGTTATTGAATACCAAATTATATCAATCAATTTTATAATTGAAGGATATCTATGTTCCTGATTATTCTGTGATAGGAATCACAGAAATGTAATCCAAAGCATTTATTTATTCTGTGATATGATTACTGAAGTCACAGAAATAGAATCTGAAGTTCTAAACAATTCTGTGATATATGATTCCAGGAACCACAGAAATGCAATTCTATGCATTTATTTATTCTGTGATATGATTGCTGAAGTCGCAGAAATAGAATCATGAAGCTTCTGAGCGTTCTGTGACATTGTAAAAAAATTCAATTCCATCAAACTCCATTCCAGCCTCTCTCTCTCCGTCTGTAAATTGCAATTCCGCTAAATGCGGGAAAGTAAACTTGCAACGTTCTAAAGACGGACAGTCTACTCGTAATCGTTTGATTCCAGTTTCAGTAACTTTTTTAGAATAGTGGTAGGTACGCGACCAACATTGAAAATGAAAGTTAAGTAGGTAAGGTAAATAATCTGGCAATTTTATCGGATGGTTACGAGCTATCTATTACGGAGTTTTACTTCGCAAGGTTTCTTAAATGGGAAGAAGTAAATGCGTACCTACTTGAGCACATCCTCTTCATGAGTCCGTCGACGTGCACTTCAATAAATATACAGATCCACAAGACTTCTTAATTTTACATATTTGAAGCTAAATTACTAATAACAGATAATTTTATTCAATACCGCATTCCATGGTTTCATTTCTATGGTCAGCTAATTGAACGAAATAATTTACTTGTTGAATTACCAGTATTTCACGCTTTTCATCTACAAGCCAGCTTTGAAATTGTACGATTGCGCAGAAACTCAGCCGAAAGTCGAGCTGCTCCTCAATTTCTAAACCTACCAACCGAGAAATTATCAGATAATACAGGCTAAGGTAATGACGTTTCACATCCAACATGAATCTACCATAGATGGCAATCGTCATTGAAAAACCTCCGCGAATTTGAATGGAGCTAAAATTAAAAAGACATCATCTATTGTGACCACCTTATTAGGAGTTAAACATCGGAACTTCGTTACGCCTAGATCAAGATTAGATTCAATTGAGGATATCGATCTATAATTCAATCAATTAAACAGTATTTAACCATTAAACTCTATGTTGGTGTTAATTATCCTGATCTGTGGACAATTTGATGTCCAGCTCATCTCAACATTTATCTATGGTGCATCGCACTTCCACTACCGATAATTTTATACAGCATTCGTTACTTATGCAAATAAGGTCAGGCTCTTCAGTTAATATATGCAAAATATACGCCGCCTCCTACTTCAATCGATCTTGAAGACCTACCCTCGAGCACTCTATAAGTTCATCCAATTCTGTACTCTACCTGAATGTCTTCCATGATGAAAATTCCTCCTCGGTGCTACATCATAGACAGCGTCGCTCTGTGGTCTTGTCCTATCATAAATTAGCTCATCGATGCAGGCGTAGGTTCCTTGATCTGCCATCATGGTCTCATATCGCATAGTAGTCAAAGTATCTGGGTATGTTTTCGAAGTTAACACTGGAACATAGTCGAAAGAGGATTGAGCCTCAACGAAATCTCCTAAACTGGTTGGGTCTGACGGTATGTCAGAATCCAAGTGTTCTTTTAAATAAGCGTAATTTTCCAAGTCCCAGGGGTCCACGTAATGCGAACTGGAAGGATCCAAATGTGGAAGAGATTCGTCGCTATCCACGTCTGTGGACGTGCCATAGATGTTGGACATCGGCATTTTCTATGAATAAACATACGTATTAAATTATGGAAATTTCTATGCATTAAGAATTGTCACACGAAAACATTCTGTGTCCGAAAATTAGAACACAGATTTGATTTTTGATGGATTTTTGTTTCTAATTAGCCTGGTCGAAATTAATTAATAGCTTTCGTGAAAGTTTTAAGAGGTTTTGAAAGGAGTCGATCTCTCTCAAACGCTGTCTACCAGTTTAAACGTTGTATATTTAGCATTTCATCTGTTGTACCTCCGAAACATATAAGACACCTTTGTCAAACAAATAAACAATGCTACTCATAACGCTGTCGGAGAATTCCATCGATAAAATAATCACTCGAAAGTGTGTTAATTACAAACGTAGAAGTATGTGCAGAACCCAATGGTGCAACGAAGTGCCTCAAGAATAAAAACCAACTTAGAAAGTACGATCAGTACAAGCTGTAACTGCATTATTGATGGTTTAATGGCTATAATGATAAATGGAAACGGCAATCAAAGCAATGAAGTGAAACCCTTACGATTTCTGTAGCAATTACATAGTCGTTATTTCCTTGTATTATGTCCGATTGGGCAAGTGCCCCATTTAGAAATTTTCATTATATCCATCTAATTTTTATCAATAATGTAATTCAATTAACATAATCCTTATGTATCTGAACTTCTTCACTAGTAAGAACATTAATCTTACAAAGTCTGTGTAATCTAGAATCACCCAAGGCAGATTTTCGACACACGAATGTATTTTTCACAACATCTTTTTTATTTCCGAAGATACGTTACTCTATGTTATTATTTATTGCCCTAGATCATAGATCGCGAATTGATCAATCAAGTCCAGTTTATTATACACCCATCTCTACATGCACGAACCATAGAACTCATTTTTTTACACCGCGGGGGTCGTTACGAAATTAAGGTTCTATGTGAATCTAATCTAGTTCAAGCGTACTTGATGAATAGTTTCTTCTTAGCTAAGTGCAGGCAGTTCGCACGTTTTCATTGCGTTTCTGCACTCGTGCAACTGTGATGAAACAGCAGATTGTTGTCGTTCATGTCAACACTGCTGCGCTCGTTGATGAACATTGGGAATTTATTATGCAAAATAGGTGTGATGATCGCAGTACGCGCTGCATAATAGTCCAAGGCGCGAGAATCCATAGAAATGAATTGCGCTTAAACATAGGGTGGTGTGATTGATGGATGGATAAATCTTATCTGTGGCGCCGACTATAGAATATTGATGACGGCTTGAAGGGATGCGTTCGAGAAGCAATAAAAAATGATCTTGTAGGAATTATTTTATGGCAGTAGTTTTGTTATAACTATTATAGGCTAGGAAAGATTAGTAGATAATAATACTTGTTTTTCGAAATAAATTCGAACGAAAAAACGTTGAAAACAAAGTTACACACGTATGTGAAGATATGTAATGATACATCGTGCACAGAGTGTTTAAGAACCAGATAGTCATTCTTCATATCCGTTACCTACGTGTTTAAAATTACAAAAACCGACCTCGACGACGTTGTTTTCTTTGCGATATAGTCGCACCAATGAATATTAATGAAAATCTCGCCAACTACGTTGATATCCGAAATCAGAATCTCCTCTTCTTAGAAAATTCAATTCGGAACATTAAAAACAATTCTTAGGACTAGTTTATTTGTCTAGTAAATGTCCGTTTGGGATTATTTATATTTCTGGTTGGTAGAATGCTTAATATTCAGTCAACCTTGGCTTTTGATGGTTGTGTACATATTTAGGAGGATGACACTTGTGTAGCTTTGCTTGATAGATTGCTCAATTTTTACTGTGGATGTCCTTATGATGATTTAGTAACAAGAAGAAGCATTGGATGGGGCAATAACTATGGTACAATTAGCACCTGAAGGAATCTTCGTACGAGAATTGAATTTTGAATAGTGCGCGTTTTGTTTTAGCGTATTGTCAGTTTTCTGCGTCTCTTAAATATTTAATTTGTAGGTATGTTCTTCAAATTTGAGAACGCTTCAAAATTTGTAGTGAAGTTTGAGAAACATTTTCAAAAAATTGTTGATTGTAAATTTTTGGTTTTGAATATTTGAAATAGAAAAGCACTGAACATTATATGCAATAGTTTATTATTTTTCTTTTCCTAAGGAAATTTCTCAACTCCTTAAAAAAATATCGATTTGGCGTGTTTAATGCGATATCATTACGAATTTCAAAAACTTATAACTCCTGAATTTTGAGGTCATTTTGGAGCATCATATCACTTGAAGTTCTCATTTTTATAATTGTTTATTACCTGAGATTTTTAAGAAAATCATAATTCCTAATTTTCAAGCTTCCATTTTCAGGAGGAGCCAAAAAACAAGCCGTTTCTGTTAAAACTTTAATGCGCAAGTTTCTGAAAAAAGTTCTGAACGATTTTTTGGAGATTCCACAAGTTCTAAATTTCGAACTGTTGAAATTTCAGAAAGGTTCAAAAAATATGTTTTCTCAAAAAATTTTAAATGTAGACCATTTAAAATAATATACTACTGCAAATATTATAGGTATTATTTATCAATGCCTCTCTTAACTCAAAATTTGTTCACGTTCAAAATTTATAGAACGTATTTTCGAGCTAGAATGTTCAGTGCGATATAGATACAGGTTTTCGTACCAAATTTCATGTAAATATAGACCTTAATTTTTCCGAAAAAAATCTCTCAACTGAAGGAGTACTGTATTTTTTTCTAAATAATTTTCCAAAACGCAAACTGAGAATTCCAGAAGGTATCTAAATTTTTCTTTGTGAAACAAAAATCAAAGGTCCAGCTTTTTTCAGAGAATTCAATATTTATTCGAATGTAAAAAAAAATTTTATTTTTGTACGAATTTAATAATTTTTTGGATCCTACACTTTTCCAAAAGCAAAATTAAATTAAATTTAAATACACATTATAGAAATTGTTAAAAATTTTTGAACGAATATAGAACTTATCGTTAAAAATAATAAACCTAAAAGAACTTATTAAACGTTAAAAGTAACAAGTTCACTCACATGTAAATTCCTTCAATTTTGGACCCCAAAAATCCTTATCTGAAATACCATCCAGTGAAAAAAAATTGTTGTCACTTTTCCGAATTTTCACTAGCACAGTGACTTGCCGGCAGCTCGAAAAAACACTTGTTCGGTTGGGTACCAGACGAACCAACGGCAACGACAGTGAAAGTGGTAGTAGTAGCCGAAGCTAAAACAACAAACTATCGCGCTGCTCACCGTCCTAACAGAGTTACCTCTGAATTATCATAATTCCATTAGGTTGGAGAAGCGTGGTGTACGCGATGCTTTAAAGGAGTACTTTAGCTGTTAAGTCAGGATATATTCTCTAATATAGGCTAGAAGACAGATTTTTAAATCCTATATCTGCAATAAACTCAAGTTTTAATAGGGATTCAAGGCTTGGCTTGAGCCAAGTAGTCAAGTAGTAGTTTTGCAATCTCAAGTCAAGTATTTATTTATCAAGTACTTGAATCATATCGGGTTACTTGATATTAGCAGTTTTATTGTGTAGTGCCACATCAATAAAGAAATGATGAAATGAGAAGGAACCTTGCAAAAAACACTTACATTTATTTAACTTAATTTATGAAAGAACCGAAAATATCAACTTTTTTAAAATAGAAACATAAATTGAACTACTATAAATCATAACAAAATAAATAATAATAATAAAATAAAGTTTCTTAATATTGAGAAACCTCCAGGCTTTATTTGATTTCATAATTTCCATCCAGGATCTAAGACACATGAGGCATCTTATAGATTTGTCGCCTAACCTATTGCGGGTTTTTGTAACTGTAAGAGTAGCTCTGGAAAATTGTCTGTCAACAGGAGCTGAAGATGCTGGTCTTGATAAAAAAGTTTGGAAAGATATTTCTGAAACTACCAAAATCTACCAATAGCTTAAGAAATGTGAGAAAACTACTAATAAAGTCACACTGGCGAATGCTTCATAGTCTCTCGGCGCTCGAGGAATTTCCTTATTTTAGTCTAAGCGCACACGAGATTGCAGAAATATATGCCGTGCGAAGCGTGCATATCAAGCTCAATTTATATCAAAATCAAGTAGCTTGATATCAAGACAAGCAATAAATATTTAAAATCAAGTCAAGCTCAAATATGTAATTTTTCACGAGCTTGATTTTCAAGTCAAGTAGTTGGTAAAATGTCAAGCTACTTGGCTTGATGCACCCCTAAGTTTTAAGGCAAATTATCAGTATTCCTGATCATTTTGGTTATTCTTAAAAAAAGTACAGGAAGGGCATTTTGAAAGATAAGATAACTTCGAAACGCATTACTATCACAATTCTCAAGTTTTTTTTCTTGCACACCCCGTACATACCGCCCAAGATTATGAAGTAACAAAACGTAACGCCAATTTATTTGGGAGAAAGTAGATAATTGAGAAGTCGGTTCTGTATAAGGTATGAAGAACACTTTCCTACCAAGGCTGGACCGCTGCTATAAACAATACAGAGTGCCATCACATCAAGTTTAAAAAAGACAACGTGCGCGGTTCTATGCACTTAATTGTCAATAATTATTATAGCGATTGCGTAAAATTAGAGAAAGTCAGTGATAAGATCTATTACCAGCAATTTTCATGCTTATTTTTCCGCCTTTGTTTATGGTTTAATGATGTTTAATATAACTTTTCCTCAAACAGCGATGTAACAAAGACTAGCTGCCCTTAAAAAATTTTCATCGAATGACACAAACGGCATAGAATATGTTAATGTAAATTAATTGATGGGTTTTCTGCAAACTTAAATTTTCTGGTAGAAATATAGCACGACTACGCCAAATTGGTTGGAATCCACAGGTGCGTTAGTGTATCAGCGCTGTATTCCGATCACGGACGATTTTATCTGCAGAATTTATTGTAACATTGATCGGACTCAATTCACCCATTGAAATTCTATATGCGGCAGAACTAACCTACAGTCAATGGTCAATAAATTCCTTTTTTGTTCTCAGTGCGTTACATAAAAGTAGCCGTTGCTGGATGGAATAAATTGAACGAGTAGAATTTTTTGTCTAGTCTGAATACAGCCTGAGACTGAAACGTATTATCACTATTATCAGGAACATGTACGAAAAATAAATTATGAAATGGCTATAAAGTGCATAGAGATGTCAATCTCTATCGCCAAGATTCTGTGTTAATTATGCCAAGAGCTGCCCCCTATCTGTCAGTAGGTATATTGTATGAGTTCTAGTAAAGAAAACTGTCTGATTTTTCATCGATGCAAAACTATAAAACTAAATATTTTCGTATTATTTTCCTGAAAAAAACGAGTTTTTTTGTACATCCTCCATATATGAAAATTCCCATAAAAAATTATCACCCTTTTCAAAACAATAATAGAAAAAAGAAGAAAATTTAACCTCATAAAATCCATAGAAATAACAATGAAACATTGTGAAAATAGAGAAATTCTTCCAACCAAATCATGAAAACAATTCTAATCAGCATTATGTGAAGCTGAAAGTATATTTTTTGGGCAGTATTTCAGTTAATTACAGCAATAAAATGTCATTTTTCAGAGCTTTGAGTAGGAATCTGCCCTACATAACACAACAATTTGGAGCTTTACTTGGCAACACCAGTGCATCTGTTAAAACAATATGTGGAATAGTTTTGTTAAGTTACTGCTTATCATTTTCAGATGATGCAGTTCGAGTAATTTCAGTAACACCTGGACTCTTAATGCCACCGGGTTTCTGGCTGTGGACTGCTTTCACCTTTTGTTTTTTAGAAATATATTTTTGGGAAGTTTTAGTTGATATAGTGACAGTGGGGCTGTGCGGTAAACTTATAGAACCGTTATGGGGACAGATGGAAATGCTTTCTTTCTTTGCCATAGTCAATTTTGGTGTGGCAGTTATAACAACGATATTTTATATGGTCCTTTTTGCTTTTACAAGCAATGATGAGTTGCTTTTCGAAGTACACATTCATGGACTGGCCGGATATATTGCCGGTGTATCTGTGGCTGTAAAACAAATTATGCCTGATCTTGTTATTGTCAAAACACCTTTAGGAAAGCTCAGTAACAAAAATATTCCGCTGACTGTATTTTTAATTTCCTTAATTTGTTGGTTGATTGGTTTCTTAGATGGAACTTATCCAGTCATGTTTTTGAGTGGATTGATTGTAAGTTGGGTATACCTCAGATTTTATCAAAAACACAGTAATGGGAGTCGTGGTGATATGGCAGATTGTTTCACGTTTGCAAGGTAAAAAAAATAGTTTTCTTTGAATTAAAATCTAATAAATGCATTCTTTAGCTTTTTGCCAAATGTTATTCAACCTCCAGTGGTGGTGATTAGTAATAGTATTCACAGCATTCTTGTGAAACTTGGAGTATGTCGAAAAGTTGTTAGAAGATTTGATATTGCAAATCCAACTGGAGTTATGATAGTACCTGGCAATGATCAACATGATGCGGAAAGAAGAAGGTAATTGAATTTTCTACTTAAAAAATTATCCTATTCTTAGAAGCGAACTCAAATATGTTTGTTTTTCAGGCAAATCGCATTGAAGGCTCTGAGTGAACGCCTATCAAAACACCAACAAGACAAGCAGCCACTTCTACCAAAGACCACAAGAGATCTTAAGCCCAATGCACTTTCTAAATCTCCAAGCCAGCCCCCAGCTTCATCACATCACTCTGCATCAACATCGCCTCGATCAACCCAACAAACAGAACAGAATACTGAAGAGGTTTCAATCAATGTTGGAGCATCAACTTCATTCACCCCTACGACTTCTACAACTTTGTAAATATTCGTGATTACAAAATAAAAAACCAGAAGAATTGATATTTGTAAATTATTACGGATCACTGATTTATGTATAGAAGCAATGAGCATTATTTATATTATATTTTGTAATATATCATAGGTAACAATTTTATTAAAACTGATGTTAATTTGTATTTTTGTCAGAAAATCAATAAGCCCTCTATTCCCTCAGAAATATAAATTTTGGACCATTATAACAGATGAGAAAATTCAATACTGTTATCTATTCTCAAAAACAAATAGAATTCTAGTATCCAGTATTTAAAGAATTAATAAATTCAGAATAACTTATGATTATGAAGACATTCTTCAGCACATCTGATAAGAGTTAATTTAATTTACTCATTTCAAAGGAACCAAAAGGATTTCAAACTAATTGAATAAAAATTATTCAGAGTTCACAGTGGACTTGGTATTGCACTAATCATGAGTTATGTCAAGTTGAGCTAAAATTCATAGTTAGACGATTTTGTTTGGAAACTTCAGACTAGGGGTAAAATTAAAAAAAATATTTAGGAAGTGTAAAAAATGATATATTGAACAGTTGTATGTTTATACATTTGTACATTTTGTACTGCAAAATATGATGGAAACATTGTATCCTTAAATAAAACTACAGACCTATATATATAATTGAAACAACGGCTCAATTCTCATTCTTTATTGACTTCTCTAATCAAACTTCTTTAGGTTCTTCTTTGTCTTTGATAACAACTGCAGCTTTCTTCAGTTGAATCCTCTCTTCACGTCGTTTACGGGCTTCCTTGACCTTGAGTCTTCGGGCAATACCTTGGTCTTCCAATTGTTTGGCACGGGTCTTCTCTGCCTTCTTTTTGTGGATGTATTCCTTGAGGACTCTCTTGTTCTTGAAAACATTACCCTTAACCTTCATGTACAGAGTGTGGTATAAATGGTTATCGATTTTTTTTTGTTCTCTGTATTTTTTCAAAAATCTTCTCAATACCCTCATCCTTTCGGTCCACAGCTTCTTGACTGGCATTCTAGCATTGGCGGTACCTTTCCTCTTACCAAAACCACAATGTCTGCCTTTAGCACGAGCCAATGCATTTTTGCGTGCACGTGCTCTAGAATGAACTGCAACAGGTTTTTTGATGATGAAACCATCCTTGATCAGGGTCCTTATGTTCTGCCTGGAATTAGCATTCGACAATTCGCTAATTTCGTTGGGGTCCAACCAGACTTTCTTCTTTCCACATCTCAATACTGAGGCGGCTAACCTCTTTTGCAGTTTCAACGAACTCATTTTCAGAGATACACGCACTGAATCACACTCAAGTATGGCAGCCGACGCAAAAGAAAGAGAGGTTGAAATATGTCACTGTGGTCTGTCTTAGTCATAGACTAATATTACATTGCCAACCGAAAGAAGTAAAAGCTCAAAAAAGATTTTAAAAAATTTCTAATTTAATTCCTTTATTAACGCTTTAATTTGATGAATTCATATCTAATAATGAAGATTTACAATTTTTAAATAAAATTGATGATCTAGTATATCCGTTTCAAAGGTGTTTTTCATCTACTTGCACACACACCTTTTTTTATACATTTTTAGGAAACTACATTCTTTTTTGTCAATAACGATTTTTTTTTCACTTGGGCGCAACTGAGAATACAAATTTTTAATTAAAAATTGTAGTATTGAATAATCCCAAAATAGATACTCACCCTAGCGGATAAATTACAAAGTTAGGAAACGAGTAATCTGTTAACTTATGAGTTTTTTAGATACTATTTATGCTGAAATCATCATTTTATATTCAATTGTTGGTGAAATTCGTAATTCTCTCAACGATAGTTGAAACTGCGAATATTCGTGTTTTTTTATTTACAAACAGGGAGCAATAAATTTTTAAGAAAACGACAATGTTCATTTCTATCTTCCAATGATGAAAGGAAAAAAATTCCATTCATAAAACAGTTAATAGCTGGGTTTATATTTGAGTGATATGCTTCATTTTTTTCAGCATTAAATAAGGGATATAATTATGTTCACACAGATAAATTAATGATCATTGAAAACACATCTTTAATTGATCATTATACATGCTTCGTTATCCAACCCAAATTAATTCCTATATCCTATTCGAATGATAAAATCTATACATTCAAACAATACCCTAATATACAAATACATCGAAAAAATTTAATTTTTTATTTTTGTATTCAATCAAGTATCAGTAGTGAAATTACACAATAATGAATATTGCTTTTGTTCTTTCATTCTTGATAATTT
Source organism: Harmonia axyridis (assembly GCF_914767665.1). Lineage (NCBI taxonomy): Eukaryota > Metazoa > Arthropoda > Insecta > Coleoptera > Coccinellidae > Harmonia > Harmonia axyridis. The sequence goes on from NC_059505.1 coordinate 42,195,609, forward strand.
CATCATTTTTGGTACAAAATATATGTTCAGAAGTAAGTATGTTGAAGAACGAAGAATATTTTTTTAATAATTTTGTTTTTAGCAAGCATATAGGCTTATGCATGAAAAAGCTGAGCTTGTGTTTTATCAGAAAGATGCAGTGGAAGAAGACATTAAGTTAATTGTGAAAAAAATCAACACTACACAAATATCTGTTACTTTCAGTATTAAAATGGCAATTGATATTGTAGATAGGAAAATTATGGTAGATCCATTTTTTTTCAACTTTCAGGAGATAGAAATTTATAAATTTATATTTTAGTCCAAAGTGAGCGTTGATAGGTTGCATGGAATGGAATACAAACACAGTGGCACATCTCTAACTAGTAACTTATGTGAGAACTGGCAGAAAAATGCATTTGGAATGAAAGATATGATTTCGAAATATGGAAATCTTGATGTATGCACATTGAAAAAGGTAAAGAACAACAAAAGTTATCTCATTTATACAAATATATTCGATTATGCGTATGATCATAATTTTCATTTAAAAATTGCAGGGGGTCACTTATTATGTCAATGATTTCATTGCTGATTCTTCGAATTTTCCGACATTTCTCCCTTATGGAAGCTACAAGATTGTAATAGATATTTATTACCAAAATACAACAATCACATATCCTTTATTTCTTATACACTGGTATGCTAAGGTTGAAAAACTTATGAAATTTTGAATTCAATAAATTTTAAAGGAAATTATAATTAAACCAATGAAGTTATAAATAACTGTATCTTAATCTTGAAATAAACGATTCATCTATTTTGTGTTTGGATAAACCTGCTTCAAAATTTAGTTTTTCCCATGAAAATCTGTTTGTAAAAAATGGCAAAGAGAAAAGAAGCCATTGACAGTAATTTTTGGATCTGTGAACGAGAACTGACAACTGCCAAAAAAATCTCTAACCTTAATAATGCTACCCTGTTTGTTGTGCATGGTGATAAATTTGTAATGAAAATATGGGAGATAAAAGGGTAATTATATATAAATGCCGATGAAATTGGCTCTTCCATATGAAAAGCGGAAATTCTGTAATGTTTAAAAAATTGGGTTTCCTTTCAGCTATCAAAAGCATTGAAGGATCTTCCTTATAGGGTGCAAACTGCAAGTTTAAAAGAACGTAAAGAGGTCGTTGAAGATGTAATTTATGTGCTGCCTATGCCTGGTAATACAATTCCATTTCTTCCATTTGAAATATTGATAACATTTCAAATTTATTTTAGGCGTCAGCGCTAATATAGTAAGAGGAATTTGTAAAGTTATTCAGTTGACTTTACCAAGATACAGGGATAGTTCATCTCAGCAACTTGTAAGAAATTTAATCTTTTCTTTAATTGAACATCATCCAGATAATGCAATTAAGGGATTATGTGGAATATTACTAGATATAGCCAAGCTGCACAAGAATCTAGTAGTAACGTAATAATTATAAATGACTTTGTTTTCCTATCTCTACATTCTTTCCTATTCTAGTTCGAACACATGCCAGACTGGATTGTATGCTCTCCATTGGTCTTGCATATTACTTACACATGGTTGGAAACAGAATGATGTTGTGCTTTTGGAACATATCCCACAAATTGTGGAAATACAGTCTATTTTATATTCTAATGTTGAAGCTGGTAACAATGCGAAGAGATCCACAAAAGCCTTTAATTTGGTGAGAGAATTTAAGTCGACATTCTCCAATTGACCTTTCATAACTTATTTTATTTTAGTTAAACTCTGCGTTCGAAAAAATACCAGACTGTGAAAAACTGTATTTAGAAACCATGAAAAACTTAGAGCAGTCTCCTTCTATCGTAGTTTTCTCGGCTGCTATTGCTAAGAGATTATCCTTAATAAAAAACACTTCTCTTTTTGAAAACTATGTGGTGAGTAATATCATTGCAATTTTCCAGAGTATTAAATAATGTACCTTTTTAAATTTTACAGGAAAATGTTTTGGATTCCTATATTAAGAATTTCATCAGTTGTAAAAATAAACCTTCAGTAGAATTGATATCAGCTTGTAGTCCTATCTTTTTCTCTGTCACTGAAGAACATTTCAAAAAATCTTTACTACCTGCTATTCTGAAAGCTATGTTGAGAAATCCAGAAGTATTAATCGAATGTATGCCGATGATCATAAGAAATGCAAGTGTTAAACTAGACTTGAGTGCTCATGCTATGGGTATTGGAGAAAGCATAATTGGTAAATAACAAGATGAGAAAAAGAATAACAGAAATTTTTGAGAGTGAACTATTTTTTCAGCAAATTTGTATTCCAAAAACGATCAGGCAAGAGACGATGCTGCAAATGCATTACAAGCCCTTGCTCTAGGAATCACACAGGCTAGTGCTATTGAAAGTCTGATTGTGAAGATTTTCTCTGTACTTGACGGCTCACAAGGGAAGTTGACGGTAGTCGATCACAAGATCAGCGTTTTGGAGGTCAGTATATTGAAATAAATCGATAAAATTGATATTTTTGATCACTTGTTCCAAAAGAACAAAGTGTGGCTAAAATTTAAAAGTCAGTTGCGAAATATTAGGAAGTATCTTCATGCAAAATTTTGTTCAATCATTTTTGTTAGGATCGTATCGTTGAGAAATTTGAAAATAATTATTTTGTGAAATTTTAATTTAGCTAATAATAATATAATAAGTTATTCTGATCTGATAACAATATCTTTCGATTTTTAAGTTAATTTAGTAACAAAAATGTGTAAAAAAATTACATGAAAACAAAATTGATAAAGTTCATGTTAATGCTTTATTATTTTGGAAATTTCTATGATATTTTTCTTGCAGGGAGCTGGCAAACTTAGTATTTGCCATACTAAGTTAGACAAAGACACCATGCAAGCGTTAATCCCCAAAGTTATTGACTTATTCATTAAGGTCTTGTCTCTCGAGGTGGCAGAAAAATCTCTTTGTCACTGTTTGGAGATGCTGTCCTTGTGGACCTCAAAATTAGAAGCAGAACTTCCCAAAAAATTGATTGAGACTATCAAGGTAAATTATTTGAAATTTCAATACATCCCAAGTCCAAAATCGTTATTGGATTTTCGTTATTTTATGTTTTTAGAAGGGAATGACTGTCAAAACTGCAACACCCTTAGTAAGAACGAGTTACCTGAAGCTGATATTGAGGAGCAAATTCTTGCCTTCTAAAGAGTTGATTCCCGTAATTCTGAAATCTGTAGAGAACGCTGTCAACCAATCGTCTAATGCACAATCTGTAACCGAAGGATTGTGTGCTGTGTGTGTCCTCTTGAAAGTCGTCAGTCTCAGTAACGATAAGGAGAATGGTTTTCATAACATGTGGCACATTGTTCTCGATATGGATAAGCAGGTCTTCGTGTCTGAGAAATTTTTGTCCAGTGCATCACCAGATGGTAAAATAAATCTTTTTTTGGCATTTATATTCTTCCAAATTTGCTTGATTCGATTTCTCATTTTGATTCTTCAATTGTAGGTTTGGTCCTTGTTATGGAACTCTGCGAAAAACTTTTGCTAAATTATCCGGACAAACTTGGAGCCAAAACTTCACCTTTGTACAAAGCTGTTATATTTTGCGTGACTTCTGGTTCATCCCAAGTGAGAAGAACCTGTTTTCCGATTTTGAAAAGTATGGTTAACGATGACAATAGAGGTTCCTCATTAGCTAGAGCTTTGTTCCATGAATTTACAGTGTTTTTGGACTCTCCAGCAGTTAAAGTAAGTGTTAAAGTGTTTTCCACAGTTTTGAATACATAAAGGGTGTATCAATAAGGGTGCATGAGTGAAAGGTTCCATAACACATGGTTATAACGTAGGTATTTGTGAATGGAGACTTAATTTTCAAACATTTTCTTTCTATATATGGTGGTATAACAGCTCGTATAATATATATATTGGTCTGTCATAATATAACCAAAATGTCACAATGACAGCCATAATGTCACAATGACAGCCATAATGTCACAATGACAGCCATAATGTCACAATGACAGTCAAAATGTCACAATGACAATCAAAATGTCACGCAATTCAAATTTTGCGCTCTTATTGATGCACTTTTAGATTTCCTCTGACATCATATGCGTTTTTTAGAGCACTATAGAAAGGAGACTGAAAGACCAGACTGATTCTACAGATATTTCACCTCATGCCTTAGTCGAATGTATTTCCACCTTATGTTCGTCAACCAAGTTGTCCGTTGAACACAAGGAATTGCTAGCATTGGATGCAATTTTACCTTGTCACCATCCGGTAGTCTCAGCGGCAGCTCCAGGATTATGGTTGAAAATCGTTAAGCATTTAGGAATCCAACCCAAGGATTTGGTTGTTAAATACATTGCACAATTCAAGAGTGATCTCATAGAAAATTATCACACATCTTCTGTAAGTAATTAACCGATAATTTGAATTAGTTCTCTGTTTAGAAAAAGACATCCTTTGATTTTAAATCTTCGTATTTTCAAGGCCAAACAATTTGCTCTTGCGAGTATAGTACAAATCAGTCCGGAAAAGATTTTACCACCTTTAATAGAAACTGTAATAAACAATTTGCAAGATCCGAGAATTTGTCAAATGAGTAAAGATGATTATTTCACTTTTCTCACTCCAGAAGGTGAACTTTACGATAAAAGTGTGATACCAGGGTAAGTAATATCGTCGCTAAGTTCAGGCCCCATTCTTATTCGTTGAAACTTTACTTTAGGGATGATTCCAATAAAGAGATGAATATGAAGAGAGAAAGTAAAGCTTACAGTTATAAAGAGCAGTTGGAAGAGCTACAACTGAGACGTGAACTCGAAGAGAAAAAGAGGAAAGCTGGTAAATTGCAAGCTCCCAAATATACTCAAAAACAATTGGAAGCCATTAATAATCAAAAAGCTAAAGAGCAAGCTATAAGGTCAAGATTATCAGAGGTAATTAGTAAGACCTGTTTCATAATCGAAAGTAAAGTCTCCTTTTCCGTGGAAAGACTCCTTTACAAATGAAACGTGTTCGATGAATCAATTTTAAGGTTAAAGAACGCTTGAAGTGTCCCTTATCATAAAGTCCGAATAGTGACCTCGTTTATACACAGAATATTATACCAATTTTTTTTTGTCAACAAAATTTCAGTTCCTCTCAAATATTATCAAATGCCAGCAATAAATCCCTACTTCTCAGAATAGCCACCCCTAGGAAATTTGACAGTTACAAATAAAAGGAAGCTTTCTCTAAAAGACGGCCTAATTATGTTTATGAAACTGGAGCCACTTAAAAACTCCCCTTAAAGACTACGTTCTGATAAAACGGTTTTCACCAAAAGGAGCCTTTATGCAAAGATTGTGGAGCTAGCCCTTTGCCATCATACAAAATCCAACACTAACATTAATTCTTCCTAGGTAAATGCCATTGTTATTAACTCGGTATCGATGATTAAAGCAGCTTCAATGGGTAATCCCACAGAGGTATCTCTGTACCTCAAAGATCTGTTGCCTGTTCTTATCAAAGGTCTACAGAGCCCTCTGGCAGCCCCTTATTTATCCAAGCTGTTCACAGATCTTCGATGTGTTGTGTTTTCTCAAGCCGACACTTCAGCCGAAATAATCGCTTTCATCACTTTGAGGTTATTGAAGCCGCAGTGTGACCTTGACGCCAACTGGGAAGAAGAAGATCTCAATAAGGCTATGGTTAGTGATTTTTTTCAAAATGAAAACTTATACAACAACGGCAAATCGTGATTTGAAATTATAAATGTTTCAGTTGAGGACTATGAATCTGATCTACGAGAAGACGGTGAAAAGAAGGAGCGAAGACAATAAACTTACTTTATTTAGTGCCCCCGCCTTCTGCTATACATTCCCGTTCTTGAGGAGTAGTTTTCTATCTGATTATGCCAATAAACACGAAGAATTTCTATTTACGGGTATACAGATTATAACGGAACATTCCAAGTTGCGTGGAGGTTTAGGCGATAAAGTTGCGACTGATTATTCCATGCCCAGAGATGCCTCCAACGGTAGTTTGAGTAAGAATAGGCAGTGTTCGAAGGATGTCTATCATCCTAGATATTTGCCCAGTGGTCAAATGTTCGAACTACTCATCCATATTATTAGTGAGTTGTTTTTTCTATTCTATTACCATTGTATTAAAATTACATAGTAGAACGACGTCCCTATATCGATATTATAGAGGTTTGATAAATACATTTGGAAAGATTGGATATTAAATGATATTCCAGAGAAAATTCATGGTCCAGTGAAACAGTGCTACAATCAATACATCTGCGTGATACGATATTGATTAAATGGGTATTCTCTTTCAATGGCAAAGTGGGGATGGTCACAGTATCTCGCTATTTGTTGAATATCCCATCTTTTCAAATCTGTAATGGTCTGGTAGCTTTATATAAATAAACTTTTGGATGAAAGTTGTTGTCCTACTATGTAATCTTTTTATTTGTAGCACAGATTGTTGAATAGGCAAATTTCAGATCAAACTTCCGGGAGAGTCCAATCTCAAGCTGAGGCTTGTCTGCTCGATGTAGCTAAATGTTTAAGTGGCAAAGAAGACTGTTCAGAAGCCTCCAAAGCGGAAATCGACGTTCTCTTAGAAGCCCTGCAAAGACCTGAGCCTGTTGTCAGAGATGCTGCGCTTAGAGCTTTGACAATTCTCATCGACTGTCTACCAACGTTCGAATCAGATTCATCGTATGCTCTTAAATTGAACAAGAGGGTGTGGATCGCCAAATTTGACGAAATGAAGGAAAACTGGTAAATTAATATTATCGTATTTTTCTTTGAATATTGTTTCCTGTTCGACTAAAATTCTTAAAACAAAAATTCAGTGTTTTAGCCGATGAGCTGTGGAACCTTGGAGAAATGAATTTCCCTACTGAGTTATCCGATGAACTTTTAGTCGACGTAGAACTTAGCGTGCAGCCTGTTCAAGCGGCTGCAGCCAAAGCACTTGCGGCTCTCCTAGAAATGAATAGGAGGCAAGTTCAACAAACCCTTACAGCCCTACTCAAAATGTACCAGGACAAATTAGAAGTAATACTTGAAGATTTTTGATGAAAAAGTATTAAGCCGTTTTATTTCAGATGATTCCCCCTATATTAGACGAATTCGGTAGAGAAATCGAACCTGCCATCGATACTTGGCAACCTAGGCGCGGTGTTGCCTTGGCTATAAATGAGATAGCACCTCTTATAACCCCTTTGCAAATAGGAGATATTATTGAGTTCTTCGTTAACTCTTCGCTGAGGGATAGAAACGAAACTGTAAGGATAGAAATGTTGAACGCAGCTCTGAAGTTGGTAGACCTGCATGGAAAGGTAATGAAAATCGTTGTAAACTTGTTGTTGTGGAAGAATATAATGTATTATTCATTTATAAATAACTATTATAACTTGCAGGAAACTGTGGGAACACTGTGGCCAGTTTTTGATAAATTCATGGGCACCTCTTCGAAACAGGCCCATTTCGACGCAGTGAAACAGGCTGTCGTTATATTGATGGGCTCTCTTGCTCGTCATTTAGACGAGGATGACAACAGAATCAAACCTATCGTTACGAGGTTGGTCCAAGCCCTGAACACGCCTTCACAAACTGTGAGTACATTTTCTAACCTAACACGAGAACTAACCTCACCTAACCAAACTTCTCGACGCTTCTGTTAGGTTCAAGAAGCGGTAGCCAAATGTTTGCCCCACCTGTGCTCTTCAGTGAAAGAAGAAGCCCCTGGAATAGTCAACAAACTTCTTCATCAATTGCTGAAAGGTGATAAGTACGGAGAGAGGAAGGGTGCTGCTTACGGTTTGGCCGGCATGATAAAAGGAATGGGCATTTTGGCTTTGAAACAGCAGGATATAATGACCAAACTGACGGACGCTATCCAAGACAAGAAAAATTACAAATTCAGAGAAGGTTGTCCTTTTCAAGATTCCAAGTCGAGCGTTTTATTCACTTATGAAATTTTTAGGTGCCCTGTTCGCTTTCGAGATGCTCTTCCAGATGCTTGGAAAGCTGTTCGAGCCTTACATCGTTCACGTGTTACCCCATTTACTGCAATGTTTCGGGGATTCTAGTCAGCATGTGCGTACAGCTGCAGACGATACGGCCAAAGTTATAATGAGTAAACTTTCCGGTCATGGAGTCAAGCTCATCTTACCTTCTCTTCTAGAAGCACTTAATGAAGATTCTTGGAGGACTAAAACAGGTAAAGTCAACATCTTGTTTTGAATATTCCGTCTTTTAACGTTGGTGTGCCATCATTAGGTTCGGTGGAACTACTAGGAGCTATGGCCTACTGTGCCCCCAAACAGCTGTCATCCTGTTTACCGAGTATAGTACCAAAGTTGATAGAGGTCCTGAGCGATTCGCACATGAAGGTACAAGAGGCAGGAGCTGATGCACTCAAGGTCATCGGTTCCGTTATTCGTAATCCAGAAATTCAAGGTGAGCACTCAACTCTTCATGTTGCAACTCTACTTTTTGCTTCTTTCGGTATTTTTTCGGTAATGTTCAAATGGACACTGAAGGACCTAAGTTTTCTATTTCTAATTTGAAACGATCCTTTCAGTAGCTCTGGTTCAGTGTTTATTCAAAAAAATTTGTTATAAGAAGCAATAAATTCTTGTTTTTATCGCAGCAATTGTACCTGTACTTCTGAAGGCCCTTCAAGACCCTTCGAACAAAACATCGGCATGTCTCCAAACCCTTTTGGACACCCAGTTTGTCCATTTCATCGACGCTCCATCGCTGGCACTCATAATGCCAGTGGTACAAAGGGCCTTCATGGATCGCTCTACTGAAACCCGTAAGATGGCGGCACAGATCATCGGTAACATGTACTCACTTACGGACCAGAAGGATCTCATGCCTTACTTACCTACAATCATACCTGGCTTGAAGACCTCTCTGCTAGACCCTGTACCAGAGGTAAACTGTCTTGGAGGTGTGTGCCTGAGTTGGGTTTATTTTTGGTGCATTTTAGGTTAGGAGCGTGAGCGCCAGAGCTTTGGGAGCCATGGTGAGAGGGATGGGCGAAAGTAGCTTCGAAGATCTCCTGCCCTGGTTGATGCAGACCTTAACATCCGAGTCCAGTTCCGTAGATAGGTCAGGAGCTGCTCAAGGTCTGTCGGAGGTCGTTGGAGGCTTAGGAGTCGAGAAGTTGCATAAGCTCATGCCCGAGATAATAAGCACAGCGGAACGTAGCGATATAGCACCGCATGTTAAGGATGGATACATCATGATGTTCATTTATATGCCAGTTGTGTTCACAAGCGAGTTCACACCTTATATCGGTGAGTAGAAATTTACCATAAGGTCAATCTTGCCTAACCTTACATAACCTGAAAATTTGACGGTTGACAATATTTCTTATAGAATATGTAATATTTTTGATGTTAATTGTGATATAGAGTTTACTTGAACATCTGGAAGTGATAACTAATGATTCGATGTCAATAGGTCAAATCATCACACCGATTTTGAAGGCTTTGGCCGATGAGAATGAATATGTAAGAGAAACAGCACTGAAGGCTGGTCAAAGGATAGTTACCTTATATGCGGATTCGGCCATTTTACTTTTGCTGCCTGAACTGGAGAAAGGATTGTTCGATGAAAATTGGAGAATCCGATACAGGTGAGTTTTTGTTTATACAAGGAGATTTTTTTTTGGCTGAATCTTTTGACAGAAATAATTAATTAAAAAATTACTCATAACAATGTCTTAGGGGTTTGTAAAATGTTCAACAATAGGCTTAAAAATAGCAATTCCTTGGATTCTGTCAAATTTAATCAAATACTTTTATCATGATGTAAAGGGTGGTTTTTTTAGAGCTATAGAACTTTAAATTGCAATAAAACAACGATGGATTATTCGATTGACGTGAATTTTATTTATCCACAAGTTAATCTTGTGGCATTACATTTTAAATAAGATTTCTGGACGTCCAATTTTCGATGACTTTTTTCAACATTTGTGGCCGTATATCGGCAATAACACGGCGAATGTTGTCTTCCAAATGGTCAAGGGTTTGTGGCTTATCCGCATAGACCAATGACTTTACATAGCCCCACAGAAAGTAGTCTAGCGGTGTTAAATCACAAGATCTTGGAGGCCAATTCACAGGTCCAAAACGTGAAATTAGGCGGTCACCAAACGTGTCTTTCAATAAATCGATTGTGGCACGAGCTGCGTGACATGTTGCGCCGTCTTGTTGGAACCACAGCTCCTGGACATCATGGTTGTTCAATTCAGGGATGAAAAAGTTAGTAATCATGGCTCTATACCGATCACCATTGCCTGTAACGTTCTGGCCATCATCGTTTTTGAAGAAGTACGGACCAATGATTCCACCAGCCCATAAAGCGCACCAAACAGTCAGATTTTCTGGATGTAACGGTGTTTCGACATACACTTGAGGATTAGCTTCACTCCAAATGCGGCAGTTTTGTTTGTTGACGTAGCCATTCAACCAGAAGTGCGCTTCATCGCTAAACAAAATTCGCTTATGAAAATCGGGAACAACGGCAATCTCATTTTGCACTATTTGCAAGCGTTGTTCAGGCGTGATGAATTGCCAAACCAAACTGAGAATATATCACTTAACAGCTGTTGAATCGGTCTCCATCTTGAACAGTAATGCCAACTTAAAGTTATATACCTCGAAAAAAAACACCCTATACAATTTCCATGTTGTGTAATAATAATATTTCTATGCAGCTCCGTCCAACTGTTGGGCGATCTCCTCTACCGTATTTCCGGTGTCACCGGAAAGATGAGCACAGAAACAGCTAGCGAAGATGACAATTTCGGAACAGAACAATCGCACTACGCCATCATCAATTCTTTAGGGGAGGAGAGGCGAAACAGAGTGTTAGCTGGTCTTTACATGGGTAGATCAGACGTTGCGCTGATGGTACGCCAGGCGGCGCTGCACGTCTGGAAGGTAGTGGTTACCAACACTCCTAGAACGTTGAGGGAAATACTACCAACCTTGTTCGGTTTATTGTTAGGTAAGATCAAAGTTGATACCTTTGAACGATAAAATATTAACATTAACTTCGTTTCTTCAGGTTGTCTAGCCAGCGATAGCTTTGACAAACGTCAAGTAGCAGCCAGGACGCTCGGTGACTTGGTTAGGAAACTTGGGGAAAGGGTTCTACCAGAGATTATACCCATATTGGAGAGGGGTTTGCAATCGGAACGGCCCGATCAGAGACAGGGTGTCTGTATCGGTTTGTCCGAAATCATGTTTTCCACATCCAGGGATATGGTGTTGACCTTCGTCAACTCTCTGGTGCCAACCGTAAGGAAGGCGCTTTGCGATCCCCTTCCTGAAGTTAGAGAAGCTGCTGCTAGGACGTTTGACTCCCTACATTCTACTGTAGGCACTAGAGCTCTAGACGACATACTTCCGACAATGTTGAACCAACTGGTAAGTTTGGATATTGACGCATCTTTCTAGGTTATGGCAATAAAAGTAAGTCTGGCATTGTTTTACTCCTGTCATTTCTTGTTTTCAGAACGATGATGATCCGGAGGTAGTAGAATGCACCCTGGATGGTTTGAGGCAGGTGATGGCTATCAAATCAAGGGTGGTCTTGCCTTATTTGGTCCCTCAACTGACTGCACCACCCGCAAATACCAAGGCCTTGTCGATTTTGGCCTCAGTAGCGGGAGAGTCCTTGAATAAGTATCTACCCAGGATCCTACCGGCTCTGCAGGTCGCTCTCTCTTCGTCTAAAGGAACTCCTGAGGAAGCTCAGGTACTCTTGGTTTACTTTATCTTGAAATAGTCCTCTTTTACGCTAAATTTTTTTTCAGCAAATGGAATATTGTACTGCGGTCGTTTTGTCCATTGTCGACGAATCCGGAGTGAGAATCGTAATAGACACCATGTTGGAAAATACCAAAAACGAAGACCCCAACAACAGGATAGCTGCAGCTACCTTATTGTGCGCCTTTTGCGCCAATTCTAAGGCTCAATACCAAATGCATGTGCCTCAATTGTTGAGAGGACTGATCCTCCTATGCACCGATAATAATCAAGAAGTACTGAAGATGGCGTTCGAGGCCTTAAGCGCGATCACAAAGGTATAATGTTGGCACAAATGAGAGATCAATAGGCTTAACCTCGTTTTTTTTTTTCAGAACCTCGACTCCAAACAGCTCGCCACCTACGTTCAGGATGTGCGTCTAGCAGTTCGTTACGCTATGTCTGATCTTAAAGGCACGTCGGATGTTCTTCCAGGTTTTTGCCTGGCCAAGGGTATTTCTCCCATCTTGCCCATATTCAGAGAGGCCATTTTGAACGGGGACAACGACGAGAAGGAATTGGCCACCCTGACTTTGGGAGAGGTCATAAGGGTGACCAGCAGCACCGCTCTGCAACAGAATGTGATCGCCATAACCGGACCTCTGATCAGGATTTTGGGAGACCGTTTCACACCCAACATCAAGATTGCTGTGCTCGACACGCTGGCTGTGTTGTTGTCCAAGGTACGTATATCGCAATTTCATGATTTGATGAGATTAAATTTATCTTTTCTCTAATTTTGCGGCAAATCTGTTTATTCTGCCATAACTTGTAGAACATAATCGGCCAGGAACATCTCAGATTCACACAGATTTTATGGTTATATTTTATTATTTTATGTTGGTATTCGGAACTCTCCTGTCACGGATTTATCTTTCATCTGTCAAATTTGTGACGATGAAAAACCAACATTTTGCAATGCAAAAATCACTATATGATGCCCATTAATGTCGATAAAAATTCATTGAATTAAAAAAAAGTATATTAATTGAATAGAAAGCTCATTCTAACACAAGTTTATTCAAAAACTTGCCACTTCGTGACTCGTTTTTGTATTTTGAACTTGTGGAAGAATTTTTTTTTGGGATTTATATTACTTTTTTGTTTGTTTATTCGAATCATAGAATAATAAACATAAATAGAGGAAGTATACACAATTTTTACGTGTCCCCCGACTTGGTTGGATTACGTTGTCGGATTGTGTTATATTTTCAAATCCACAATTTTACTATCTCATTATGAATGTATATTTTTGCTGAGGTTTTTATCTGTTCTCTTGTATCATACGTTGAAATGTATGATGCCCCGTTGCATTTCCTCTGCTAATATTTATTAGAGATAAGCGAGTGATAAAGATATCAAACAGTGCTCTCTGAGGAATTTTCAAGTTCAATATCACATAGTTCAAGGCTGAACTATGGTTTTTAAAGGGTTTATTCTTTCTGAAGTTTATAATTATTGAAGGATTTGAATTTTCAGTGATGATTTCTATCAGCATATTTAAATTTACTTTCTGAATTTGAAATTGGCAGGTCGCATGTTTAGCGGCATCTGCCGGTGTAGTTAAGATTAGGCATTCCATACACTACAAGATTTCAAAAACTGTACTCCTGTGTTTTCGGTTCCTCTGTTTTTGCCTTGGGTGACCTAGACCTTCCTGTCTTTGTTTTAACTAAAGTCTCCCTGTTCGGTCTCAGTGGAGTGAAGCGTGTGTCCCTCGTTTTCTCTTCCCTCAAATATAATAGCGAAATATTTTTATTATTGCTATAAGATTATATGATGACAAACCAAGATATAAAAAAGGTCACTTTGGAACAACTTTTAATAGAAACTAGAGAGGTAAAGAATTGTATATCTGCATCGGAAGTAAGACTTTGATTGAATTTAGAGGATTTGGAGTGTTCCAAGGAACAAAATAAAGTAAATAGTGCACCAGGTACTCCTACAATTAGGAATAGTAATCAAACGCTGGTGGAAACTGGATACAAACCGGTAAATTTGGCTCCTGGACCATCGACCATTAATGAAGGAAAACGTGTGAAAAAAATATTGACACCACATTTGGCAAAACACAAAAATCAATTTTTGACTAAAAAGAAGTCACCCTCAAAAGAAAACGTTGGTGGCATAAAGGAATCATCCCCAAAAGAAAACTTTGGTGGAATGAAACTTCGACATAAGTCAACGACAGACAAATATAAATTCATAGTATTGCCGAAAAAAAAAAATTAAAATAAAAAAAAATAAAAAATTATAATAACAATAGCATAATTCTGATATGAATCTACATCATCTAAAAAGATAAAATTAAATCAATAAATAAAAAAAAATAATTATTATTCGTATGATAAACTTATTATTTAAAAAAAAAACATATATATGTATATGAATAAGTTGAGTACACATTATGAAGTAAAGAAGAAGAAAAGTAAATTTCAGATACTAAAAACAGAAAATTAAAAACTTAACTCAAGTTACGCTTAGTATTTGTAATTGTTGCTATGAATCTGTTTATCAGAGACGAATATATTATTATTATTACATATTTTTGGCCACAAATATGTAAAAAATTCTACAGCCTTAAAGAAACACGAATTAACAACTAACCATGGGTTCGACTTCAACAATTATGAAATCTTACACAAAAAAACCAACAGCAAAATTAGTACTTTTCTGGAAATGATTCACATTCAAAAGGAAAAAAACTCTATAAACGACAGAACCGACCTGAAAAATTTAGCAAAAATTTACCATAACATCCTGCAATAATATAGAGAGACATCTGTGACTACACTTGCAAAACAAAATCAAAATGAAATGAAAACTTCAATAATATATTTATTAATATAGATAGATAAACATAGATGGCAATTCAGGTGATATATTGGAGAACTACGTGGTCAAGAATAAAACAAATCAATTTTTATTTGACATTAAAGTACTTGTAAAGTTTTTATTAAAGGAATATTGCTAGACTAGTAAGTGAGCATAGACATAAGGAAAAAAAATGAATAATAACCAATTTTTATTATATTTTAGATGTTGATGTCCAACTGTAATAATATACAATCTTGAAAAAGGCTTATTTTACGCCGAAACATATGTTGATTTCACTGAATAAAATGTATAGATTTGAATTTTAATGTGCTCTAAACCCAAGAAAATTACACTTTCAATAGATATATTGAATGAAATATATTTATTTGAGTTATTCCCGATTAAATACGCAAATTTCAATATTTGGAATCCGATATTTTTCCTAATTATCGAATTTATAATAAGCAGAATATTTATTATTTTCTGTATCTATCTACTAAAATCCAAGGTTTGGCTACTTTTGCTCTTCTAGTGTCATCGGTTGTTTCATGTCGTTTGGCGCGCTTGAAGTTCGTTTTCTGAATTTCTGATATATTTAGGTATTTATTTCAATATATTTTGAGTCAATATGAAACGTTGATTCTCTATGGCATATAAGAAGTGCGTTCTTTATGGAGAAACTCGCGAATTGAGTGAAATATCGTAACACTGATATGTCTTCATTTCCGCGCGCTTTGTCAAATTTGATAGTTCATGTTGGGGACAAAATTTGCTCACTGAAAATGACATATTCTCCCTCTATCTACGTTTATTACTCCGAGGTTTCAACTAATTTCAACTATTAGAACAATTATAAACGATCAATTATTACAGACTTTGTTCATTTCAATTTCCAGGTGGGAATACTCATGAAACAGTTCTTGCCTCAGTTACAAACCACTTTTATTAAAGCATTAAGTGATTCCACAAGAATGGTCAGGATGAAGGCTTCGGCCGCTTTGAGCCATTTGATCAAGATACATCTCAGACCTGATCCTGTTTTCACCGAAATTCACAACCTTGTTCAGAGAACAGAGGATCCAGCTATAAGGTATGGCATACTTCCTTCTAACTAATGAATAATTTGAGAGAATTCGAAAAATCTGTCAAATGATCGGCAGATACAAAAACGAATCAAACGAATCAATTTTCATCGTTTTAGGGAAACGGCACTGAGTGCAATGAGAGGTGTAATATCCAATGGCGGTGACAAACTGGCCGATCCCATTAAAAAACAAATGTTGGCGACACTGAGGCAACTAGATCATTTTTGGAAGAACGATGAGGTCTCGAGACTATGTGCGGCTGGTTGTCTTGGAGTATTGTGCCAGTGGCTCAACCCCGAAGACCTGAATCAGATATTGACGCAAGAAATTTTATGTAAGTTGAAGATATAAAAGGTCGATACATGATTAATCTTGGAAATTTTTCACTCCAGGTGAGGACAGATCTTCTCCGATCGATGGACACACTGCAGCTTTGGTTTTGTCCGTTATAATCAAGGAATCGGCTGCTAAATTATGGGAGACTTACCAATCTGAAATAATAGCACAGTTACTTTATTGTCTAGTTCATAAAGAGACCCAAGTTGTTATGGTGGCAATAAGAACTTGCGGCTATCTTTTCAAGTATCTAGTACAGAATAATTTGGCTGTGCCGCAGAATCTTCTTTCTGCGTTAGTTAGGGTGAGTACCTTATCGTTGCCGTGGCGGCCGTTTGGCTGATATCTTTGCCATAATTAATAGCACACCTTCCTTTTTGCGATGAAATACACATCCATTGATTTCGCTTTAAATACAGGGTGATTCACGGGGATGGCCTATTAGATGTTATACCGGAAACAGACTACTACTTCCTTATTTCAAATGGCACACCCAGTATATTATTGCATCATTAGATAGTTTTTTTGACGACAATTTCGGCAATATGCCATACCTTGGGTGAAAACTCAACGGTTCATGAGTTAATGGGATTCTTGTGAAAAAATTGTGGCGATAAGTACTCGCATTTTTTTGAATTTTTCGGCAGCAATAGCTTTTTTCAAAATAATTTTTTGCTTTTTCGATTCTGCGAATACGTAGTATTATGAGACTGTTTGCGGTTTGAACCAAACATGTATAGGATGTTCATAAGAAGATCATGAACTTGGACAAATCAAATTCATCAAAACACAAGTTTTTCAAATTAGAACCTATATTTTTCATTATTTCAGTCGATTCTACATACAAAAATAGTGGGGGTTACTTAAGTAAACCCTATACCGGAAAAGAATACTTAAAGAGTTATTGAGGAAGAACTTTAAATGAGGAAAAACCGCAATTCCTCACTGTGTGAAGTAGTCTGTGACTTCCGGAAAATACAGAAAGAAAATAAAATTCGATGTTTGGATAACTAAATTTTGCATTTCATGAATTATAATTAATTTTTCGTTGGGATTGTTAAGAAATCCCTTAACCAATAGTATTTTCAATTACGAATAATTCATTAAAATTCTTGAAATGTCGAATTTAGTTATTTAAACGTTGAATTTTAGTTTCTTTCTTTGTTTTCCGGAAGTCACAGACTACTCCACACAGTTATAAATTGCGGTTTTTCCTCATTTGAAGTTCCTCCTCAATAACTCTGAAAGTACCTGTTCATTTTAGGTTTAGGGTTTGCTTAAGTAACCCCCACTATTTTTGTACGTAGAATCGATTGAAATGATAAAAAATATAGGTTCTAATTTGAAAACCTTGAGTTTTGATGAATTTGAGTTGTCCAAGTTCATGATCTTCTTATAAACACCCTGTACATTTTTGGTCCAAACCGCAAACATAATACTACGTATTTGAATAAATTGTTGAGTTTTTACCCAAAGTATGGCATATTTCCGAAATTGTCATCAAAAAAGCTATCTAATGATGCAATAAAATACTGGGTGTGCCATTTGAAATAAGGAAGTAATAGTCTGTTTCCGGTATAACCGGAAGTTGTGAGGATCTGAAAATATTTTAGGGAGAAAGACCATTGTCTCAAACCACAATATGCAAATTTTCAGCACAAAATTATAATTAGTTTTCCTTAAACGTCTAATAGGCCATCCCGGTGAATCACCCTGTATAGACTTTATTTTTTATATCAAAATAAAACTTCTTATTGGATGGAAAACCATTCATAAGAAGATTAAGGTGTTACCGTTAGCAGTAAATCTAGTTGGGGTAGCACTTTTTGTATTTTTTGTTAGTTAGTATCCTATTTATCTTACAATCTGAGAATGAGAGCATCATTTCAAATTATTTATTTATCCAATGATTATATCAAAGATCCTTTTCACAAAATTATACAAAAAGAAAAATTCCAGTACTAACAAATTTAATAACACAAATACAGCAATATGAAATGAAAAACAGTTTCTTGCAAATATAAGAACACACAAATTTAGCATCAGAAAAATGGATTTTCATTAGAAATAACGATTAACAATCGACCTTAGCTCTTTCTTAAACATTCTCAAATTATTAGTATGTAGCGCAGCTGTGGGAACAACAATTTTGTTCCACTTTCTACTTAACCTAAAAATGGCTGAGCCATAAATATAATTTCTATTTTTCCCGTTTCAGATTACAAATAGGGGTGAAAACGAAGTGAAACAGCATTTCGCCAGAGTTTGCATGTTCCTCGCTAAGAACGTGCCAACTGAAACATGGACGGATGACCTACTCAAACACGTGCTTCCAACTTTGGTGATGGGAACCAAGGAAAAAAATATGTATGTAAAGGCCAATTCCGAGATAGCCCTAATTGCTATTTTGAGACTGAGAGAGGGAACAGGTGTTCAAACGAAGTGCATGAAAGTATTGGACGAGGGTGCAAGAGAGTCGCTGAATGATGTTGTGGTCAGAGTTCTTAAGAAAGTTGCTCTACAGCCCGAAGGAAAGGAAGAGGAACTAGATGAAACACTACTGACTTGATCATTTGGGTACCTTCTTCATATTCAGATGCAAGAACTAATTCATCATATATTCATATTTCCGATGTCGTCTAGTAGAAATCCGTGTTATGATTTGTATTATATGATGTTATATTTAGTTGATATATATCTTGGAATTAATTCTGTTTCTGGATTACATCATTTTATTGTGAGAATAAAGTTTTTGTTACATGTACTTTGAAAATTATTTAATGACATTTTGCTAGTATGGCAAAAAAGTACTGAGATTAAATTGATGAAAATAAATGACAAATAGAATATTTTTCTTTAATTCTTTGTCGAATCAGTTCATTCTGCCATACCCTATAGAAAAAAATTACTGGATTTCACATAGATTTTATGGTTTTATTTCATTTTTATATGTTGGTAGTCCGAACTTTCCGCCACGGCTTTATCTGTCAATTCATCAATTTGCCTTAAAGAAATCAGTTCTGCCAACCAACACTCCTGTCACAGATTTATCTATTATCTGTCTAATACGCTCTATTAGTGTGACGTTACACACCGCCATTTTTGGTTCTCCTGTCAGTATTCGGAATCCAAACAAATAAATTGTCATTCATATTAGTAAGGTGTCGTTGAAGGAATTGGCTTATTTTGATAAATAAGAGTATTTGAGGAACGATTTCAGTATTAATTGATAGACAGAAGGAACGAGGTTAATACCAGTAAGTTTGAATCCTGTATCATTCCCCAGATTTTGTAAAAAGCCGTGTTTATTAGTTGAACTTCAAGTTGGAACTCACTGGCATTAATCTCGTAATTTCTGTCTATCAATTAATAGTAAAATCGTTCCTTAAATAACCTTATTTATCAAAATAAGCCAATTTCTTCAACGACAACGTACTAATTTGAATGACAATTTGTTTGTTTGGATTCCGAACACTGACAGGAGAACTAAAATGGCGGTGTGTGACGTCATCATTAATAGAGCGTATTTATGATACAGAAAACAGTTCTGCCAACATTTTCCAATGCAAAAATTTCTACCCCAAGTCTCTAGGATGAGTGGATCCTGAGATATAGCCGCTTACCTCGCTTATTTGTCCACCCTGTACATTTAAGATCTCACGAAAATTATAAATAACATACAAAAATCAATTTTAACAATTATTTTATTAGAATTATAAAAATAAAATAAAAATCTACAACATTTGCAACTTATATGAGCAGAATTTAAATAGTTATAAATATAATCACATTATATCTTTCAGAATAACAATAACAAATCTCTCAATGATTCAGATTAAAGGTAAATATAAAATTTAAAAAAAAATTAAGATAAGAATTACAGCCAAATTAAATTAGTTGCTATACGGAATGTTAAAGCGTATTCTGTTATTTACAATATAATTAAATTATTAGCTAATATTTTTCTGATTCAAACTGAATTTCTGAAAAAATTCTACTTGAATCAAGTAAAATATGTGGTCATGCAGTTATTTCTGTTCTTTCATGTCATGTTTTTCATCATTGCTTGCAACTATAGCCTTGGATATCTTTTTTGTTGGTATAAATTTAGGTTTTGTTCTGAATTTACAAACTGAAGTCTTTTTTTGTGCGATGGGTCCTGTAACTATAGTAATTGGCCTATCTCGATTATTAGCTATCAACGTTTTTAAATTCTCCCCAGATATGCAATCTTGTTGAGATTGGTTATTTCCTATGTGAGGTTTCTTACTTACTTCAAAGTGAAACAAATGAAAAAGATTGAACTTTGGGTATACATCAAGGGTATAAGAACCAAACATCAGCAATATGATTATCACTAAGACAAAACTGAATATTCCAGCAACAGGTTTCATATACCATGGCATTTCAGCTGAAAAAAATTTGTTTCACTAGGAAATTCATTAATTCATGTAAGCATATATAATTTTTCCCTGCTAAAATTAAGGATTATCAACTTTTTAGCTAAACTCACACATTAGCGACCACATGAAAGATCCAAACCCAGTGCCCAAATGTTTCAGGACATTTATAATAACATCAAACTGGTCACTGATGACACTCAATGGAGTGAAGAAATGAAACGAAGAGCGCTGAGACATAAGATAATCTCTTTTGTTGTCTTTGCAATCTGTAACAACAAGGAAATTAATTAATAATATTCTTATGTATGTATATTTTTAAATCATTAATACTCACATCCTGTGAATTTATCGTATATCCAATCAAACCAGCCTAAATTATCAGGATCACAAACTTTATAGTTTTCAAACTCAATAAATTTGTCTATTTCCACTATCTATAAAATGATCAATAGTAATTTTTGTTTGAATCTAAGGCATCAATCTCACCTCTAGCTTGGCTTTATATCTCAAGACAAAGTCAGAAAAGTACACCAGAGGAAAAAAGAGCTTCATTAATGTTTTCAATTCATAGTTTTGAGGTTGTATTCGCCATAAAATAAAAAGCAAAACTATTAATCCCAACAACAAAAGTGTATTTCCATCATTTAATGCCAAATATAAGTATTCCCCAATTGTAAAAAAGTATGTACTATAAATACTCTTTACAAGTGATTTATCCAGTACTGTGCTCAGTTTGCTCAAAACATGAACATCATGTAGATCGGTAGTTACCAAATTCCTTAAAAAATCATAATCATCTATATTTAATTGAATATCAATAACACCCTTATAAATATCTGAATTCCTATCAAAATGGGTCATACTGGTTATCATAGTTATAAGTTTTTTCAAGTGAGAAGTGCTTTGATCTTTAGAAAATTTGTTATTACAATCACAAAATTTTCGATCCTCGTCATCTGTTTTTAATCTAGATTTAATTTTTATGTTCAAGTCGTGGGGATCTATCCATTCTTCTCTAGCATTGGTAACATCAGTTAGAGTAACGATTATAAAAAAACAGAGGACTACCTGAAAATGGATTTTAAAGATCTGGTTCAACTTTGAATGACGAAAGTTAACATTACCTTCTCGTCCAATTTCATATTCAATTTATAAGTTCATAAAATTCAATATAGATATAAGAATAAAACATTTCCTTAAAAATTCAAAATTTTCCTCTATTTATAATTATTCAATTATTGAGAGATTTGTATTTTGTAATACAAGTTTATGACCTTTCCCGTTGGGTCATAGATAATGTTTTCTTTTTAATACAAACTTCTGAGGAATTGAAAATTCAAAAATAATTCAATTTATTGTGAGTCTGCTAAAAGCGCCAAAAGAAAAATTGAGAAATATTTTAAAAAATAATAAAGTAATGTTATCGTAGAATGTTATCACTAAGTTGTCATCACAATCATTGAAATTATCAATGTGCCATGAAATTTGATATACTCTTCATATTTTGCAATGAAAAAATTAAATAACAAAACTTTTAAAATGAATTTCATGGTATTATCACAGACTAATAATCTGTGGTATTATTTTCGTTTTACGATTATTTTTTCAATATCCTGTCTTAATGATGCAGCAAAGGACTTAAGGAGGAATATTATTGTTTTTCCATAAATAATCCATCTTCAATTTCAATTTTCGAAAGTTCTAAGTCAATATAACCAAAAGTTAATATCGAATTCAACATTCCATGAATAAAGTGCCTATGCACTTTTTTTTTAAAACGAACAAGCTTATTCCTTGAAAACTTAACCTTTCCATACCTAGTTTAGGTAGAAGGTAGAACGGAAAGAAAAACTTATCAGTTATAATACCCCTATCAGCAATTCTAATGATGTGGAACATATAAACTGCACTCGATTGCAAATTGCTTCTGAAAAGCATAAGCTGAATCGACAATTGTGTCGATTCAAGGAACAAAATGTTTTTTTTTACTTCAATTATTGCTTTTACTGTCTTTGGAACCCTAACAGTTTCGAGTGTTCTCGGTAATATATCTAACTAAATATTCATGTCTTTATGAATTAACAATCTTGAATGCTATCCTAGATTTTTTCAATTTTTGTTTATATTGTTACCTTAACCTTCACACTATTTTAGAACCTGAATGGAAAGGCAAAGTATTTCCTGATCCCAATCCAATCGAAGGAAATTCGATTGATGGAAAATACGAGAAAGATCATCATGGAAGAATTCCAATGGGTGTGAAGAATGCTAAATGCGACTGGGGTCAGGTAATATAATATTTCATATTGTAACAGAGATATTTTCAAAGGAATATAAAAATATATTTGAATTAATAAATGAATTTCCGCCTCAACAACTCGTATTAATGGCGTTTAATTTCAAGGACCCAGAAGGATTTGATGGAGATTTAGGGCCCCAAAGCTATACATGTCTAAATGATAGATCGCTTTACCTTCCTAATCCAAAAATGTTTCCAATTTTGAAGAAGGACCACATTCCAAAAGCATTCGTGGTGAGTACCAATAAAAATATTGAATACGAACATCATCTCTATTATTCTCATGGAAAAATAACTATTATTAATAAAATAATATTTTTTTGTAGCCATGGCATCGATGCATGAACGAATCTATAATATATAATCAGATTATTCCTACTTTGTAAGTACATCTGATTATAATTTTTGCTTACCTTTGATTTCTGTTTTAACTTTTAGTGGAGATCATAGACCACTTTGGCCTAAATATGGAGAATATTCATTTTTACCTAAGCAAAGGTGGGTCCACAGTTTAGAACATGGGTCTATTGTAATGCTGTATCATCCATGCGCAGATCACAACGAAGTGAATGTTCTAAAAACGATACTCAAAAGATGTTTGTACCAGTACGTTATAACAGCATTGAACGAGTTGGAACCAGAACATGTAAGTTACTTTTTTTTATAAAGAAGATTTTCAAGATTTGAATATTCTAGCCCTTGGTTTTGGTAGCTTGGGGTGTCCGTTTGGAAATATCCAAGGTAGAACCTGATATTGTACTTGATTTTATTCGACGTCATGCCTTCAAGGCTCCAGAAAAAGTGAATAGAGATGGTCAGTACGAAGAAAATTTGATAGAAGCTGCTTCTACTGATCTTCAAGGAAAGGAAGATAATATTTGTCCAGGTTATTGAAAAATATATTTGTTATAACTTGCAGACTGAAATAATTCAACGATATTCTACATATTTGCTTAATTCTATTTAAATTTGTATTTATGTTAATTTGATTAAACGAAATATATGCGAGATGTTGGTTTTGATTTTTTATGTTATATTATGGTGGATGCGAAGATAGGACTTTCTAAGAATTTTGAGATTGGTTGAATTTGTCAGTATTTATCAAACAAACAGCAAGAATTAAGTTTCTATTATTCTATTCCTTTCATTTAAAATGCAGAACTTATTTGAGGGTTCATAGTTTCATAAAAATGATAAAAAAAATTTTTAAACTTTGGATCACACTGGGAAACATGATTGTATAAAAAATAAATAAAACAATAATCACAGAGAAATAACTTTATTTCCAAAATAACGTGGCATTAAATAAATTAAAATGAGGATTTAAAAATATTAAATTTATTGTATACAACTCATTATATTTTACCAATTCCAAATAAAAACTCTTCTTGTTCATTTGTCATGCAAAATTTGGGTACAATTCCTTATTTGCCACCACATCTACACTCGACCGCTCTGAAAAAGATCAAAAGTACGGTTAGAAACTGAGTGGAATCTAAAAATATAACCGATAGGAGGAAAAGGTTATTACTGGGGTTTCCTGAAGTTCTTTCCGGCAAACTTCGCGCCAGCTCCCAATTCTTCTTCGATACGCAGTATCTGGTTGTATTTGGCCAACCTCTCCGATCTGCAAGGGGCACCTGTTTTGATCTGTCCAGTAGAAAGTCCCACAACCATATCGGCAATGAAGGTGTCTTCAGTCTCTCCGGATCTGTGAGAAACCATGGTGCCCCATCCGTTCCTCTTGGCCAGAAGGTGAGCGTTTATTGACTCGGTAACTGTACCGATCTGGTTCACCTTCAACAACAAGCAATTGCAGGCTTTCTTCTCGATGGCGGTTTGGATCCTGGTTGGATTGGTGACAGTCAAGTCGTCGCCGACGATTTGGATGTTGGTGCCAGCGGTCAAAGCGGCCCAGGCTTCCCAATGGTCCTGGTCGAAGGGATCTTCGATACTTATTACTGGGAAATCCTTGATGAAGTCTTTGTACATGTCGGTCAGCTTCTCGTAGGGCACCCAGTCGTTCTTGTTGGAGTTGGGGTTCTTGAAGTCCAAATCGTAGAGCCCTAGGGAAAAAAAACAAGAATTACGGATTTGCCATAAGTGTCACTCATGTAACAATTCTACAACCAGAGAAACCGAAAGAACTTTGTGCTTCATCAGTAGCATCAATTATAGGTCGTAAATATTGTTGGTTTTAGCTTAGTTGAAGCTATGAATGGAGCCCTTACTCAAATGCTTTGTTCAATATTCTCAGAAATAATTGAATATTACAAAACACATTGAAGCTAAATTGAAAAATGGAGCAATGTAACCAAACAAAATTAAAGTTAGCGTTAAAACTGAAAGTATAGAGTACGATTTCGCAAACTCTCTCACAAAAAGATTTTTTTTTAAATAACAATTAGAGTTTTGCCATAAGTGTCACTAATGTAACCAATTTACAACCAAAGATACCAAATAAAGCTTACACCTAAAAAGTATTGCTGATTTTAGCATATAGGGATTTAACACAATGCGAATATTATTTAAAACTTATTCAACTCACCATCCTTGAAGAATTCGGAGGCGGCGATATCCATACCGATCTCCACTTTTCCGGTGTAACCAGCCTTGGCGATGGCGTCGTTCAGAAGGTTCAAAGCTTCCTTGTTGTTCTGGATGTTGGGTGCGAAACCACCTTCATCTCCTACGGACGTGGCGTCCTGACCGTATTTTTCCTTTATTACCTTGGACAGGTGATGGTACACCTCCGAACCCATCTTCATGGCTTCGGTGAAGTTTGAGGCACCGGTGGGAAGCAACATGAATTCCTGCGGAGTGGGACATAGTGTATATGGAAATTTTCATAATTCTTAAAGTTACCAGGTATTACCGCTACTTTAAAGTGACTTTTTGAATCTCGGAAATAAATTTAAATTATAGAAGATTGTTGTTTCGAAGGTAAAGAGAGCTTTGCAATCACTTTTCGGATAAAATTTATTTTTGGTCCTCAAAAAATGTATTCAAAACACTTTCGAACACTTATGACTTCATGTCTGTCAGTCTGTGTGTCCGCAAATCCTTGTAGCAGCCCCAACTTCTACAATTCTCAACCGATTTTGACGGAATTTGTTATCATTGAGTTTCAAACTCCTGAAAGACGTCTGGTGCATCTAATTCACACAAAACCTTACCTGCATAGCCAACTTATTGCCAGCGTGGGATCCACCGTTGATAACATTGAAAGCGGGCACGGGCAGAACCAAGTTTTTGTTTCCAGCCAGATCGGCTATGTGTTTGTACAGAGGGATGCCTCGTTTGGCTGCTCCCGCTTTGCACACAGCTAGGGAAACTCCCAAGATGGCGTTAGCTCCGAACTTGGACTTGTTGTCTGTACCGTCCAGTTTGATCATGAACTCATCGATCTCCTTTTGCTGGGTGACTTCCAGGTTGGCCTTCACTAGAGCGGGTGAGATGGTTTTGTTGATGTTGTTCACGGCCTTGCTGACACCCTTGCCGTGGTAGTTTTCCTTGTCTCCATCCC
Source organism: Harmonia axyridis (assembly GCF_914767665.1). Classification (NCBI taxonomy): domain Eukaryota; kingdom Metazoa; phylum Arthropoda; class Insecta; order Coleoptera; family Coccinellidae; genus Harmonia; species Harmonia axyridis. Next base: position 42,221,900 of record NC_059505.1, read on the forward strand.
TGAGCTCCAAGGCTTCGTGCACACCTGAAAGAATTCATTTTCGGTTAATTTACGGGCTCAACCTGTATGCAATAACAGCTGAATAATAAGGCCTATTATTTCTATCAAATGTTTTCGAATTCAAAACCTTTCAAAGATGTTTCGTAAATTCTATGGGGTGCATATTGGCAACCCTTTTAAATTTGGATGAAAAGTAAGAGAAAACAAATTGCACACACATAAAAACAAAATACTTTGGCAAATAAGAGGAGAAAATTTTCAATAATTGCAGCAGATGAATCCTCGATTGGAGCATAAGTTGCACAAAATTTTATTTAGTTCACTCATCTTTGAAGGGCTGTAACTTTGAAATTGAGGGAGATTTGAAAAATTTCTATTGAAACAAGAGAGCTTAGTTTTAATCAAACACCCCATATATTTTATTAGTTTATAGAGAAAATATTGAATGATTAAGATAAAAACTGATAACATTAGTTCACCCCTGAATTAATTAATTATAATATATGGGTATAAGTTACAAAATATTAGTTAAATTAGATTGTTGTCTGCTAGATCAAAACTGTAGTAACTTATGTAGCAAAATTATTGATGCATACTCAAGTTTTGGTGTGTTGATTTCTGACAAAATATTCTTGTCAATTTTATAATCGATAGTGAAAATATTTCGAGTTACACCAACCTGTACTTGCTCCAGATGGCACAGCAGCTCTGAAAAGCCCCAAATCAGTCACCAAGTCGACCTCAACAGTGGGGTTTCCTCTGGAATCGAAGATTTGTCTCGCGTATATACTCTTGATTGGCATGATTAATCTTCTGCTTAAACGCTGTAAATAATCAAATAATCAATCGTTCAGTAAAGCAATCACAATACTAATGAGAAAATTGTCGCGTAATCCACACTCTCTAAAGTCGTGAAATACTTGGAACAAGGCAACCTATTACGTGTGTTTTATCAGCTCTTCAAATATCCACCCAATATTATCCAAATTGACGCAACTAATCGTTGAGAGTACAGTTGGAAAATCGACGAAAATTGCCCAGGAATTTGTTAACTTATTGAAACAATTGTGGCAAAAAATTACTTACGAAATTAATACTAGTTTTTTGACCGGCACAGTAGGACTAAATCGCTGATAATTTGAATGTCAGAAAATTCGCAACCTTCAAATTCGTAAGAGGTCACGGGGAGGTCGTTGTAAAGTAGGGCGCTGCTTTTGCAGATTCCTATATTTTTGGGGCTCGATCTGAAACAGGATTCTGTTTTATATTTCTGCAGTTAACCTTAGGAATTCTAGATGGCTCTGCGCTTCAAATTTGAAAAATTCGATATAAATTTTAGCAAATTTAACGAAACGCGTTGCTTTCACAGTTTTTATTCTTTTCTGGTGAATTTTTCAGACATCGAGAAGCCAAGTTTAGCCAAATATTGACATTGGTACATTTTCCCTGCCGAATATAAATGGAAAAAACTTCCTCCAAACTTTCCATTGATATTTTTTCGAAAATAACAAAACGCTGATTCCGACAACGCGCGTTCTTTCCAACAAAACAAACGATACGACGAAGGATGACGATTATTTTGACACATTTTCATTACGTTTGATCTCACACTCTGACACAATAGTCGACAATCGTTATTGTTCCATTGATTTATCGATTCTTGGTAGTGTTAAGCGAACAAAACAGGGTCAGAGGTTATGCTTGACGATAGCGAGATGCTTGTCTCGCTGAAGGAATGTTTTCGGACGTATAGGACAGTTTCGATAAGGACAGAGAACGTCGTTCGAATCGACGGAGAAAAAACAATTGTCCTTTGTACTGGGTGCTCCTAAATTGGAGGTACAAACGAAAAGGGATGATCACTTGAATGATATAATTAAAAACCTGCTCATAGAAATTTTTCCTCAAAGTTTGGTTTCGAAATTGAGTTTTTTCTTCATAGGATCTGCAAATCTCAAAGTTTCTAGCTCAAATTCGGTAAAATCTACTTCAAAGTTTATATTATTTGACAGGTCAATTGCATGGTGAAAATCTACTGAGTGTGATTTTCTGGTAGAATGTTCCTTTTTTCCTTCAGAACTTTTTTGTGGTGCGCCACTATAAAAACGAGTGTTTGCTCCATTTAGGAACTTTATGAATCCTTGCAATTTTTTTGTATTTATCACCGTTTTCGAGAAATAACAGTCAAATAATTCTCTTTCGATTACCTATTCCGGAAAGTCAAAATTTTCAAAAAGATTCAGAAGGTTTTGTCTTAGTTGGATGAATTCATAGTTTCAGTATTAGCTGATATTTTAATAATAATGATATTGTAGTTTTTTTTTTGAAACAATATTTTTTATCCACTTCAGGGTTTTCTGAAAACCAAATATCACCATATTTTGCATTAAGACTTTTAAAATTCCGGATTTTCTTCGGAAAATTTAAGAATAATTGTTGAAAAGCTTCTTCATCCTCAATATGTCACTGTTTGGTGCGAAGAGGTGATCACAATTGGCCACCGAGATCTTGTGACTTAAGACCTTTAGACTTTTTTCTTAAGGACCCCGTGAAAGATAAGGTTTATGTCAATTTCATGAAAAGGATATGGTGTTGCAACCATGGCTACCATTTGGCTGATATCATTTTCTATCGTTGATGGCACATCCTCTTTACAATAAAATAACCACCCATTGATAATTCTCTCAAAATATACTCGGTTTTTTCCAAAAATATATTTTTGCGCCTTCAAATTATAGTGCGTAGAGTGTTACCTATTTTGAGAACACCTGTACATACAAATATTATTTAATTTCCGGTGAATTCAGATTGCTTCGAAACCTGTCCCACACACGCAGTAAACAACAAAGCAATTACAAATACGCAACTTTGTTGCGTTCATTGATCTGCCAATAATTGAACTATGAGGTAGCCTTGAATAGATGGGAAGAGCAAAAATTTCTAGCGACACCTTTAACTTCGTACAGAATACCTTCGAGCTTTTTTTGACAGTGTCCAAACATCTCTTGTTTTATGGTATATTATTTGAAGATAACTTCAATAAATAATAATAAAAATGGAAATTATATTTTTACTTCAATTGAATTGATTTTCAACATTTTCTTCTAAGACGTTGGTTCGAGGAATTTAAGTTTTTGGGAAGAATAAACTCACTTGAAGTTATTGAACATCGAACATTACATACTCAATTTATATGCTTGAATTATCTCGCCTTATTTTGAGTTGGAATAGATCTAGACCTACAAGGGGAAATTTTTTCGAAAAGCTCTGGACTTTATCGAAATCAAACTATAAAAAAATGACTTGTATTAAAGACTTACCAGGCAAAATCACTGTAATTAGTACACTGAGAACATACCTGAATTAGGGTGATGAATACGAAAATTTGGAGATATTTTTATACGAAAGTCACTGTGACATCACTAGACCGTTTTGACGTTATGTTATTCTGCAGCCACTTGGACAGTTCATGTATGGCTTTTTCTTTAAAAAACTTGTTTCATTCAGTTATTTCCTCAAAAATTTAAAGGGCAGTTTGAAATTTGGTGGAAAACGCTGTAAATTTCACGCTGATGTTGGTATTCCTAATTCGATCGAAATTTCATAACTCCGAAACCATTGGAAGGAAACGAGTGAAGCAATTCTTAATACACCACAAAAAATGATTTTTGGATAAATCCAAATTGAACGTTTTGGACATATTTTGAATTTCATGGATTTCAGCTCAGCTGGAAATGTCTTTGAAGTACTTGATAGTGCTTTAAATGATAAATTATTGATTTTCCTATCGTTTGGTGTGTCAACGAACGAAATCGAATGAATAGTTCATGTGTAAAATGCGTTCGAGTGGAGTGCAGAAATTTTCAGCGGTCCAGACCTTCTCCAGCCTGGAAAACAGTGAAGCCGGTTTAGGAAACTTTGGAACTTTCAATATGTTGTTGAAGACACAAAATCAACCTTTTGTACCAATTATCAGCTGCACACAATCAATACTGAATGTGAAAACTAGGAATTCATCAAGCCAAGCACATAGCTTGACATTTTAACCAACTACTTGACTTGAAAATCAAGTTCGTGAACAATTAAATACTTGAGCTTGACTTGATTTTAGATATTTATTGCTTGACTTTATGTCAAGCTACTTGTTATTACTTGAGCTTGATATGCACGCGTTGCTCGGCATTTATTTCTGCAATCTCGAGCGCTTAGACCAAATAAGGGGATTCCTCGAGCGCCGAGAGACTGAAGCATTCGCCAGTGTGACTTTATTAGTAGTTTTCTCACATTTCTTTGAAATCTATTGGTAGATTTTGGTAGTTTCAGAAATATCTTTCCAAACTTGGCCATTTTGGCCAAGGGTTTTTATCAACGCCAGCATCTTCAGCTCCTGTTGAAAAACAATTTTCCAGAGCTGCTCTTATAGTTACCAAAATCCGCAATGGTTAGGCGACAAATCTATAAGATGCCTCATGTGTCTTAGATCCTGGAAGGAAAATTATGAAATCAAACAAAGCCTGGAGGTTTCTCAATATTAAGAAACTTTATTTTTTATTATTTTTTATTTTGTTATGATTTATAGTGATTTGATTTATGTTTCTATTTCAAAAGAGTTGATATTTACGGTTCTTTCATACAATAAGTTCAATAAATAAAAGTGTTTTTCTGCAAGGTTCTTTCTCATTTCATCATTTTTTTTATTGATGTGACACTACACAATGAAACTGCTAAAAATCAAGTAGCTTGGCATCATTCAAGTACTTTACAAATAAATACTTGACTTGAGATTGAAAAACTACTACTTGACTTGAGCTTGAATTGATTTAAAGTCAAGCTAAAGCCAAGTAGCTTGAAAATCCAGCCAAGCCATGAATCCCTAGTAAAAATTCAACATTCCTGAGGGTATTTGTTGAAAAAATACTCCCAAAAACAGTATTTAACATATTTGTTCAATAAACTGCTTCCGAATAAAACAAATAATTTTCTGTTCCGTGAATTTCCTTCGTCTGATCCAGTCCACGAATTCAAAACGGCCTGAGGCATTCTTCTACGAGTCCAATCTCACGAAATCAGTGGAGTAGTTGGGTTGAGGCTTGAGGCGTCGATACAGTGATTCATAAGGAAAGAATTCCAATACGGTGTTTTAAGAACACCATGATATCGATCCCTGATAATTGATATGTTTGGCAACTGAAACTGCCAGATGTTCAACACAGTCATTTCCAAGAAACTTTTAATTGGATCCAATTAAACACCAATGCATATTATTTTGAGTTGTAACTTGGTATTTCACTAAACTCGTGTGACTTTACACCCATTACCTACGTCGTTTTCAAACTGGCTACCGTCGTTCTGACGAAATTGACGTTCGTTTTGCAAAAGTTGGACCCTGAAGCCTTCACCCTGATTGCAGATAATTTCTGTGCTTGTAGGTAGAGATACTTCTTTTACACAGCAGTTAACATCATCTTTTCCCAGAGAATCGTTCAAAATATTTCAACATAAGGTGGTGTTCCACAGGGTAGTATTCTAGGACCAATTATATTTATTTTGTACACGTCTCACATGTCAGTGTTAAGGATTATAATATAACATATTATTGTGGATGATGCAACAATTTATTAAGTGATTCCTATCAACAGGAAACCTCAGGTAATCTACGTTATACTACCTTGATCTCCTAGGGAAAATAAAATGGACGAAAAGAATCTTCAGGAAGAGAGTGTTTCCTAACCTTTTAGCTCATTCTTTGGCCCTTATATTGGTTCTCTCTCCCTAGAAAATCGTTCCAAAAATCTCCAACAAAAAAGGGGGTTCCACAGGGTAGTACTCTGGGGCTAATTATATTCCTATTGTACACGTCTGACATGTCAGTGTTAAGGATTATAAAAAGAGGAACTCTTGTGGATGATGCAACAATTCATTCAGCGATTCCTATCAACAGGAAGCCTCAGGTAAGGGTACGTTATACTACTTCGATTTCCTAGGGAAAATGAAAATGAACAAAGAGAATCTTCACGAAGAGAGTGTTTCCTAACCTCTTAGCACATTCTCTGGTCTTTATCTTGGTTCTCTCTCCTTAGAAAATTGTTCGAAAAATCTCCAACAAAAGAGGGTGTTCCACAGGGTAGTACTCTGGGACCAATTATATTTCTATTTTACACGTCTGACATGTCAGTGTTAAGGATTATGAAAAGAGGAACTCTTGTGGATGATGCAACAATTTATTCAGCGATTCCTATCAACAGGAAACCTCAGGTAAGAGTACGTTATACTACTCTAATTTTCTAGGGAAAATGAAAATAAACAAAGAAAATCTTCACAAAGAGGGTGCTTCCTAACTTTTAAAGCACATTCTCAGGTCCTCATCTTGGCAATAAGATAATAATTAGGCCTAACATCAATGAATATGAATATTGAAATGGTTTAAAAGTTTTTCGAGAAATTATATGAATATAGAATAGAACAAGAGCACCAAAGCTCCTGACACACGTTTGAGATTCTTTTAGTTTATTAATTCAATAACTAATTATCTTCGTTTTTCCTCAAAATGAATGTAAGGAATTGTCCAGGACTTCTCATTCATAAGTACAAAATCCCGATTAAGCACAAATCGTCGTTTGTAAACATTCTTACGATTTTCATACTACAAGCAGAATACATGAATGAAATATGCAGCGATAACTTGTTGTTTTCAAGCATCAACACTGATGGTGTTAATAGGTCATCATATTTGACGAGAATCCAGTTGCAAAACAAAGAAAAAATGTTCTACGTTTGTCGATAACAACTTCCTTTCCACAATCGATAAAATATTTATTTACAAATTTCGATCGTAAGCTGGAAAAGTGCGCGGTAAGAAATTCAGGGTATCACAGATGAAGGCAAAGGTCAAGATTTTCTATGGAACTGGAAAAATAGAGGTCTTGTTTTTTTCCAGGATTTCGATATGTTCTTCGAAAAAAAATTAGGTTGGATTTCGTGAATGTTATCACATAACTATCTACTTTCTTATTACTACAAGAAGTAAGGAAAATTTCATTGAAAATCAATGCTTTTATTTAATTGTTGAGTTGGTAAATCTATTGTCAACAACTGACATAAATTCATGACATTCGTCTAGCCAAATTTATTATGAATTACTTTGGCATAGACCTTATTTTTCACGTTGCCCCAAAGAAAAAATCTAAACGTGTTAAATCCCATGATCTCGGTGGCCAATTCAAAAAATAATACGTCCAGGAAACTTTTCTCAATCAAATGAATACACACCAATATTCGTAATGTACGTATCAAAAAAATAAATAAATAAAGTCTTATTTAATTTTGTTCAGTGCATTAGATTTCTTGTTTATCCAGTTGATAGTGTTAAATTGAATTGAATAGCCGCAAAAACATATCTATATCGAAATAATGATGTAATACTACAAAAAAACATCTCAATTGGAATTTGTTTTTGCGATTCAACATTCAATTCTTGGATAAAAATAATAACCCTAACGAAAGATGATTGACTTAGGTCAGTGAGTAATTTTCTAAATTGACAATAGACCATTAGAAAATGATGAGTTTAAATTCAAGCTAATCAACATGGATCGCATGGAATAATTCAAACGTAGTTTGACGTAGATTGGTTTAGGAAAATTTCAGTTTTTCCTCGTAATCTTTTTAGTCCATTACATCCAATAACGAATAATATCAAGAATCATCTGGATCTGTCCTTCTAAAGGGTTTTCCAATAAGGGGTTTTATTTTGAAAAGTAGAAACTACCATAATACTAAAAATGGAACAAAACAGACTTCAACAACGCATTGAAATTGTTGAAATCCACTACAATAATCGTGAACAACTAAGGCACTTTGGGGTAGTCTTGAAGCACCTTCTCGGCTGGTAATAGTGAAACTAGTGGAAAAATTTTAGCTGTTGGGACAGGTTAGTGATGTGAAGAATCAAAACCATATACACCGTTCAAGAACAACTGAGAATATTGCTGCTATAGGACCAGGAAAATCAACCATCATTGATTGGTATGATGAGCAGCGAAGACGGCGAACACAGTGGACGTCCAAAAGAGGCTGTCACCAACAAAAAATCAAAAAAGTTCACAAAATAATTTTGAATGACCGTAAAGTGAAGTTGATCGAAATAGCAGACATTGTGAAAATATCATCTGAACGTGTACATCATATCATTCACAAATATTTGTACATGAAAAAGCTGTGTGCCTAATGAGTACAGCGCGAGCTCACAATCGATCAAAAGCAACAACGTGTTAATGATTCTGAGCACTGTTTGAAGCTGTTTAAGTGCAATAAACCTGAATTTTTGAGTCGCTATGTGATATGGATGAAACATGGCTCCATCATTTCACTCCGGAGTCCAATCGACAGTCAGCTGAGTGGACTGCACACGATGAACCGAACCAAAATCGAAGAAAAACACAACAGTCAGCTGGCAAGGTTATGACATCAGCATTCTGGGTTGCGCAAGGTATAATATTCATCGATTACCTCCAAAAGGGCCAGACCATCAACAGCGATTATTAAATAGCGATATTGAATCGTTTAAAGGATGAAATCGTTAAAAAAACGGCCTCATTTGGAGAAAAAAAAGTGTGTTGTTTCATCAAGAAAATGCGCTATGTCACAAATCAATGAAAACAATGGTAAAATTGCATGAATTGGGCTTCGAATTGATTCTGCATCCACCGTATTCGCCAGATCAGGCCCCCAGTGACTTTTTCCTGTTCTCAGACCTCAAAAGAATGCTCGCTGGAAAGAAATTTAGCGCCAGTGAAGAAGTAATCGCTGAAACTGAGGTCTATTTTGAAGCGAAAGACAAATCGTACTACAAAAAAGTTGGAAGATGGTTATAATCGCTGTATTGCCCTCGAAGTCAACTATGTTGAATAATAAATTCAAATTTTGCCTAAAAAATGTGTTTTACTATGGTAGACCGGGGACTTTTCAATTCGCCTGTCACTTGAAGCGCTTATAATTTTCCAACGGGAAGTTAACGTTCTCGAAAATTTAATGAATACCTATAAGTGTCTGGTAATTGTTTTAGACAGCTAAGACTCGAGCACTGTATCTTTTAATTATTCAGAAGTAGAATGAATAGCAAATTACTGAGCGTTCTATAAAATATCGAATATGTAGATTTGAGAGTAGCCAGCAAATGTGAAAATAATTCTAGACAGATTCCTCATTATGCAGGTTCGAATAATTAAAATAATTATATCTGTTCAAATTGCCATCATCAATAAGTTGTCAGGGAATATATGCAATATGTAATTTAATAATCACTCAAATGCCAGCAGTCTCTGAAACATATCGACTCCCACTGGTATTAAGGCCAATTTAGGGCTCTAGATTTTATTTCAGCCTGTTTAAAATGGATAATTATCGTCCTAGTTGTTTTTATCTGACGGTGTGGAACAACTTTCGGTTTCAAAAGAACCAATTTGTAGGACTCATATTCTACCCTTTTTTAAATGCCAAAGATCGGTCCAGCAAAATTACGTTTTCGGTTCTCTTTTTATTTTGTTTTGCAGTCAGTAAAACAAAGAATGAAGTTTTTTCACAATAAAACTAATCGCTTTGTGTTTCTGTGATTATCTATGGTTACCAGTTTCAAGGTTATATGTCAAAGTGACGTCTCATTTATTCATAGAAAAGGACAAGATAGTCTTTTAATTACTTGTAAATAGAATTTCAAAGAAGAATCTATGTTCATTAATTTCAATTTACAAAAATGAAATCTTGATTTCTATGATTATCTATGTTCATCAAGTTTGAGGTTACATGTCAAAGTTTTTTCATAGAAAAGGACGAAAATTATTCATTACTTGGACATAGAAATCGAATGAAATTTAAGATAATATTTTACTTTCATAAATTCGCAAAATGAATACTATTTATTTTATCTATCGTTTGGGAATTTACACACTTTCAGTACACTTCTACAGAACTTCTAGATTCCTTTCAATTTAAACAGATAATTACAAGTTGCAGTAAAACTAATTTCTGGACCAACACACTATGATTGTTGGTAATTATGTTCGAATGAAGGAAGCTAGAGAAATCCACATAGTGAGAAACAAAAAAAAAATTGCCCTCGTTCTCTTATAGTCGTTGGATTTTCCACTAGAAAAAAGGATGAAAAAAGATAAATGATATTTCTTGGAGAAGATACATATCTGCAGGAATTATTAAGTACCTACGTATAAATTATGACATGCAATTTGATGTGATGCAGTGTTTGAAAAATTTAAATTTCAATCACATGATTCACGTTATTCTTGACCATACCACATTCTGATGTAAATAAAGTGGTGCTTTTTGTTATTGGTTGATCTGATTGGATAAAACGACTTATGCACGACATAATAAAACATGTGATGCAATTAAGTCAAGTGTCTTCCTTTCGAGTTATTTCAAATTTGATCTTTGTGGAACACCCAACAAATTTACACCGGAAAGTGATGCTTATTATTATTATTGGAACTGCATGATTGGGGTAAAAAATCAAATGTAAATTTGATTTAAAAATGTGTAAACACCTGAGAAATAAATTCAAAATAGAAAAAACACAAAAAAGATAAACAAAAATGCCGCACAGAGTATTCTACCTCATTTGAAAAAATGGATGTACAGAAATCTATAACTCTGGAACCATTATAGATTTAGTACTATTTGCTAAAGTGATATTTTATTTCGAATCAACGTACAAACAAATATTTTTAATTTCGAGATTGTAACGGGTGTTTTTTTTCGAGGTAGATAACTTTAAGTCGGCATTACTGTTCAAGATGGCGACCGATTTAATAGCTGTCAGGTGATTTATTCTCAGTTTGGTTTGGCAATTCATCATGAATAGACTCACGCCTGAACAACGCTTGCAAATAATGGTTCTGTGCGGAATACGTATCGCGCACTACGTCCATTTTATTTTGTTTAGCGATGAAGCGCACTTCTGGTTGAATGGCTACGTCAACAAACAAAACTGCCGCATTTGGAGTGAAGCTCATCCTCAAGTGTATGTCGAAACACCGCTACATCCAGAAAAACTGACTGTTTGGTGCGCTTTATGGGCTGGTGGAATCATTGGTCCGTACTTCTTCAAAAACGATGATGGCCAGAACGTTACAGTCAATGGTGATCGGTATAGAGCCATGATTACTAACTTTTTCATTCCTGAATTGAACAACCATGATATCCAGGAGCTGTGGTTCCAACAAGACGGCGTAACATGTCACACAGCTCGTGCCACAATCGATTTACTGGAAGACACGTTTGGTGACCGCCTAATTTCACGTTTTGGACCTGTGAATTGGCCTCCAAGATCTTGTGATTTAACACCGCTAGACTACTTTCTGTTGGGCTATGTAAAGTCATTGGTCTATGCAGATAAGCCACAAACCCTTGACCATTTGGAAGACAACATTCGCCGTGTTATTGCCGATATACGGCCACAAATGTTGGAAAATTGGACGTCCATATTGGACTACATTCGAGCCAGCTGCGGCGGTCATATGCCAAAAATCATATTTAAATTGTAATGCCACAAGATTATCTTGCGGATAAATAAAATTCATGTCAATCGAATAATCCATCGTTGTTTTATTGCAATTTAAAGTTCTATAGCTCTAAAAAAACACCCTTTATATTATAAAGTTTCGGAGTTATGCATATTTTGAAAATATTTCAATTTATCTTTTAAAATGAATAGATCATACAATGGAGGTAGCAGGTTGAATGTTATTTTTGCCAAATTTAATTTTATCTATACTCACATTCCAAAACGTAAAGTATGAATATTTCATTAGAAAATGTATTATTGAGTGATTCCAAAAGTTTCTTATGAAAAAATGAATCAGTAGTTTCAGAACGATATTTTATATCGAATTTTGTATTTTACATCATTTAAAATATGAAAATAAAGTGGAAATTTCGTTTTTCTAAAGATTTCGAAGATTTTTTCATCAGATTCATGGAAACTTATCGAATAAATTCAGTACAGAAATCTTGAACGATTTGATCAATTAATTTTGAAGGCTAAAAAATTGATGTAATTCGAAGTGTTTTGGAATTGTGATTCTGATATAAATTTTCTTCAAATTCATTTGTTTTTTATACTTACCTGTCGGTGTCATGACTCGATAAAACTATTATATTGAACCACAATTCAATAAAATTCAAATGAAGATGTAATATTGTTATTCAAGAAGAATTCGCATAGATTAATCAAATCTCGAAGACTATGAAAACAGATGAATGTCCGAGTCCAACCTCCACAAGATAACAATCGTACCAACCCGAAATGAAGATCCCAGAAAATTCCCAGAATCCCACAGGTCCAAAAACGTGTTCCACAAAGTTCGATCACCAATAACAAATCATCAATTTGATTCTCACACCGCATTTCCCAAGAAAAATCCGGCGAATGTTTTGCGCGCGCGCATTTTCAGTTTGAAACTAAACCACATATATAAATCTTAATAAAAGATCTTGCGCCAGTTGGATAATATACACGTAAGCCGCTGAAGTGTTTTTTCTACCGAAGGCATCTCGCAAAATACAAGATGAACTACGTTAAAGTTTGTTGTTTCGCTTTCTGTTTAGTGCTCCTGTCAATTTTTGTTATAGCCCACGACACAGTTACCACCAACGCAAATGTAAGATTTTTTTTTCGAACTTTTACAATTTTTTTCAATTCTCAATTTTTTTTTTTTTTTGAAGTTGAAGTTTCGATATGAACGTAAGGTGATTTTAAATTTTGAGTCGATATAACTTCGACCAGCTCTTTATTTTTGCTATAATAATTTCCGTAATCGTTTTCTTTTATATAGTATTGTTGCCATATCCTCCTGAAAAATTTTTTTACTCAGGTATCATTTTCCATATAATCTCCAAACAACGCTTCTTCTCAGAAGTCATTGAATTTCAACTTCTTACTTCAATTCCTCATTCAATTGCATCATCCAACAGCAATCCTTCTTGCATTTAACTCTGCAAGAAGAATTGAATTTTCTCCTATCCTAAGATTATTCCCTTCGAATAATTTCGTTCAAGTTCTTCTTTGAAAATATGATTAATGTCTCAGTTTATCTGTTTTCAATCGGCTAATTATGTGTTATTTATAATTTATGAGCCAAACAAACATTTTGGTCACTGAAAAATACGAGCACTCAAAGTTATAAATCATAATTTGGGAATAATTTGAAGTTGTTTTTTTTTCAATATTTTTTATGGGTTAGTATGTAAATATCTTCAATCGTATAAAGCAAAACCATATGCGAGTCTTGATGATAAAAATTGTTTGTGAATTTGAATTCGATTTGCAACGAAATGTGTTCAGATAAAAGAATTCATATTTTTGTGATTTTCAAAAAATGGAAGTAATTTGTTGAAGTTTGAAATTTTTGTTTTCAAAGTTTTTTGCCCATAGAAAAAACTAAACCCTAATCTTGTGGTATTTTTATGTGACCAATTTTGAATGCATTCCATTTTTAGTATTTTTTCACACTCAGAATTATATTATAAGAGAAAGAAAAGTTTTTCAGAAATGTTTATTTTGCCAATCAGGAAGATAAAATATTGTAAAGTTTGTAGTCATGAATACACGGGTATTTGTTTTCAATTTTGAATAAAATATTCCAAATTTCATAATTCTAAAATTTGGAATTTTTAATCTTTGTATCTCTTGGATGAAAATTTTGGGTCTCATCATTTTCAAGGAAATTTTTACTAATTCCATTTTCAGACACTACCAAAACAACTAAAAACCTAAACTTGTCACGCAAAATATTCGAAAGGCTATTTGGAAACCTTAAATCAAAAATCCTTCAGTAAAAATAAAAATTTAGAATGGTAAAGAACGAATAGATTATCCGAAATTTTGTCTAGAATTTAGAGCATTTTTTTTCAGAAAGTTATGTGAAACAACCAATAAAAGTTAACAAACTATTATTCAAAATTAAATCAATGTAAAAGTTTAAACAGTAAGGTTTCATTTCTATTGTTCTATTTGTTATAATTTTGAAATAACAGTTCCAAATTTCATGTTTTTACATTGTGTACTTCACCAGAAACGATTTTTCAAATTTTAAGCCTTCTAAACTAATGATTCGCTTTCTACCACAAGGAGAATGAATTCTGGATAACAACAAATTTTACTAAATAAATAAAAAAAAAAATAATACACGAAAAAAATTTTTGAATTTTTTTCTCGATGACAAAGTGAAGCCAAACCTAAAAGATTGTAGTCAGATAACAAAGATACAAGTTTGGAACGATCATTTCCAGAATGAGCGCGTTGGAAATCGTCTAGAATCCAGTCATAGTCGGTTTCAATGGAACGTTTTGCTCATGCCAACATTATTTGGACGTAGTAATAGTGGCCTTGATCGCTGCTTGTTCCACTTGACTGGCGAAATGTTAATTCATTCATGAATTCAATCCTATATCTTTTTTTCCCATTCATGTTCCACATGCACTGTCAGACTCTATTCCAGCCTTGTCACTTTGAGGATCGACAGGAATTCTGTTTGTTTTTCATTGATTAGGAATGAGAGAAACAATTTATAAGTGTATTGTTTGGTTTGGATTGACTGAACATGCTGATGGATTGTTGAATATAAAATTTCGTGAATATCTGTTTGGAATATGCTAAACCAATATCTGATTTAAATATTGTTCTAAGAAAAAAAAATAAGAAACATTGAGCGCTCATTCATTCAAGCGCCAAACGCAGCCTTGGAAACTACAGAACTATTTATAGGTATAATTCTCAGAGTAATAAACATAGATGCAGGGAGCATATGTCATTTTCAGTAAGCAAATTTTGTCCCCTATATGAACTATCAAATTTGACATGAAGCGCGAGGAAATGACAACATATCAATGATACGATATTTCACTCAATTTGCGAGTTTCTTCACAAAGAACGCACTTCTTATATATCATAGTGAATCAACGTTTCATATTAACTCAAAATATATTTAAATAAATACCTAAATATATCAGAAATTCAGAAAACAAACTTCAAGCGCGCCAAATGATGTGAAACAACCGATGACACTAGGAGAGCAAAAGTTGCCAAACCTTGGATTTCAGCAGGTAGATACAGAAAATAATTAATATTCTGCTTATTATAAATTCGACAATTAGGAAAAATATCGGATTCCAAATATTCAAATTTGCATATTTAATCGGGAATCACTCAAATAAGTATTTTTTATTCAATATGATATACATTCATCACGATATAGTAAAATTGTGGATTTGAAAATATATCACAATCCGACAACGTAATCTAACCATGTTAGGGACATGTAAAAATTAGTTAGTCGGTTTGTTTTCCTGTATTCAAACAAGTATACATTCTCTAGAAAATATTGAATGGACACTGCGAAAAAAAAGCATAATTTTTCTTATTTTACCAGTGGCGTAAAAAAAGGGCAGAAAACGAATCATGATGCCCTTCCTGTACGCCATTGGTGACAACTGCAGAAATGAAGCTCCTATTGAACACAAACATTCTTTCAAATTTGATTGAAAAATTTCGGAAACTGTTGAAGTTTTGAATAATCCATGACCCGCTTACGTGAAACACCCTGTACCATTTCCTACTATTTGGAAAAATGCATATAATTGTACAATATACAGGGTGTCCCGAAAATATGGTGCCAAATTGAAACAGAAGATTCACCTAATAAGATTTTCCTAATATTTCTTTTCACAAATGTCGTTGGTTGCAGAGATACAGGGTGTTGAATATGAAGAATTAAAAGTAATTTCATTCATAACTTCCACAGTTTCCGAAATTTTTCATTTAAATTTGAAAGGATGTTTGTGTTCAATAGGAGCTTTATTTCTGAAAAAGAATCACATGTTCAGTTGTCACCAGTGGCTTACAGGAAGGGCATCATGATTCGTTTTCTACCCTTTTTTTACGCCACTGGTAAAATAAGAAGAATTATTCTTTTTTTCGCAGTGCCAATTCAATTTTTTGTAGAAAATGTATACTTGTTTGAATACAGAAAAACTAACTTTTTTTTGGATAAATGGTTTTTCCCCAATAACTTTCCATGCCTTGCTTCGATAGTTTTTCCGATAATATATTTGGATAGAACATAAAAAATACTATCATTGTGATGGGTCACTTTTTAATATCGCTCAAAGAATAAGCCACAAAATCCAGTGACCCGCTTACGTGAAACACCCTGTACTTTTCCTACCACTTGGAAAAATGCATATAATATAGGGTGTTTTTTTTCGAGGTATATAACTTTAAATTGGCATTACTGTTCAAGATGGCGACCGATTTAACAGATGTCAAGTGATTTATTCTCACTTTGGTTTGGCAATTCATCATGAATAGACTCACGCCTGAACAACGCTTGCAAATAGTGCAATTTTATTTCTAAAATAATGGATCTGTGCGGAATACGTATCGCGCACTACGTCCATTTTATTCTATTTAGCGATGAAGCGCACTTCTGGTTGAATGGCTACGTCAACAAACAAAACTGCCGCATTTGGAGTGAAGCTAATCCTCAAGTGTATGTCGAAACACCGTTACATCCAGAAAAACTTACTGTTTGGTGCGCTTTATGGGCTGGTGGAATCATTGGTCCGTACTTCTTCAAAAACGATGATGGCCAGAACGTTACAGTCAATGGTGATCGGTATAGAGCCATGATTACTAATTTTTTCATTCCTGAATTGAACAACCATGATGTCCAGGAGCTGTGGTTCCAACAAGACGGAGCAAAAATTATTCTTTTTTTTCGCAGTGCCAATTCAATTTTTTGCAGGAAAATTTATACTTGTTTGAATAAAGGAAAACCAACTTTTTTTTTTGATAAATGGTTTTTCCCCAATAACTTTTTATGTCTTGCTTCGATAGTTTTTCCGATAATATATTTGGATAGAACATTTAAATACTATCATTGTGATGGGTCACTTTTCAATATCGCTCAAAGAATAAGCCACAAAATCCAGTGACCCTCTTACGTGAAACACCCTGTACATTAAGTCGACATCTCAATTTCCAATCCCACAAGCCATAATTTCGTTGAAAATTCGCCACGATATTGTCGGCTGTCGAAACCACGACAAAAAAAAACAACAACAAAGTGTTCACCACCGTAACAATTCTTGCTTTATTGTTCGACGGGTTATTTCAAATAGAAATACGAGAAGGTTTCGATTTTACGATATTTTTCGCCTTTGGTAGGTGGCTGTGGCGAATCGGGCATCTTTCGAGAAGTTACGAACCTATTATATTTCATCTTAAGAGCACATACGAATTCTTTATGGCCTTCGCAGAAACGACAATAAAAGAATTCTACAGGAAATTTTATATTTCGCGTTTAGATCGTTAAACCGCCAGAGAGGTATATTCAGCGACGAGGGTTCCGTAGTGTCTATACTTTCACCGACACGTATAGAGCCGAAAAATTTACGCAGACATTTTGGAAAACGTTGCAAAAGCTTTACAGAATGTTTTAACTTCGTGGAAATCTTTTACTCAGTATAAATGGTGTTTTTTTTTAGAGCTATAGAACTTTAAATTGCAATAAAACAACGATGGATTATTCGATTGACATGAATTTTATTTATCCGCAAGATAATCTTGTGGCATTACATTTTAAATATGTTTTCTGGCATATGACCGCCACGGCTGGCTCGGATGTAGTCCAATCTGGACGTCCAATTTTCGATGACTTTTTCCAACATTTGTGGTCGTATATCGGCAATAACACGGCGAATGTTGTCTTCCAAATGGTCAAGAGTTTGTGGCTTATCCGCATAGACCAATGGACTTTACATAGCCCCACAGAAAGTAGTCTAGCGGTGTTAAATCACAAGATCTTGGAGGCCAATTCACAGGTCCAAAACGTGAAATTATACGGTCACCAAACGTGTCTTTCAATAAATCGATTGTGGCACGAAGTGTGTGACATGTTGCGCCGTCTTGTTGGAACCACAGCTCCTGGACATCATGGTTGTTCAATTCAGGAATGAAAAAGTTAGTAATCATGGCTCTATACCGATCACCATTGACTGTAACGTTCTGGCCATCATCGTTTTTGAAGAAGTACGGACCAATGATTCCACCAGCCCATAAAGCGCACCAAACAGTCAGTTTTTCTGGATGTAACGGTGTTTCGACATACACTTGGGGATTAGCTTCACTCCAAATGCGGCAGTTTTGTTTGTTGACGTAGCCATTCAACCAGAATTGCTCTTCATCGATAAACAAAATAAAATGGACGTAGTGCGCGATACGTATTCCGCACAGAACCATCATTTTCGAAATAAAATTGCACTATTTGCAAGCGTTGTTAAGGCGTGAGTCTAATCATGATAAATTGCCAAACCAAACTGAGAATAAATCACTTGACAGCTGTTAAATCGGTCGCCATCTTGAACAGTAATGCCAACTTAAAGTTATATACTTCGAAAAAAAAACACCCGTTATTTCTCAACTGATTTTTTTTACCTATAACTAGAAAAACTCATATTCAGTGGAATGAAATTTAGTTGTGATAGTCTACAAAAAAGTAAGATTACTTTATTAGAATAGTCAGATTTTTTTTTAGAAGTACATTAATTTCATAAAAAGAATCCTAAGAGACCTTAGAAAATCGATTTGCATAAAAGTTCAGCTTAGTAGTTCCTTGATCAGAAAAAAAATTAAATATTTATCGATTTATTATTGGAAATAAAAAAAATCTATCAATATTTTCCAACTAAGATTTTTTTTCCATTCGATCAGAAATTGCAAAATTTTCCTACATTTCAATATTAAAATATATAGTAAAATATTCAAAATGACGTCTGAATATAGGCAAAGTTGTTTCCAAGTCCGATAATCAGTTCTCTTCGCAATTGCATTTCTCGAAAAAAACTGGACAAGTCAGCCATTTTGTTTGCACTCAAGATAAGCTGTGCAATAGTTTCATTTGTTCTTATCTTGCTGGCGTGGCCCAACAAAGGGTCATCGTAATTTTTTTCAAATATAAGATTCTGATTGGTTCAACACTTATCATTGTTTTTTTTTTTCAGGACCCCGATTGTGGAAAGGGACCCTGTGGATGGGCTGTTTATAACAGATTTACTAGAAATATTGATTTCTTTATGGGAAATAAGTGAGTAGAAAAATTAAACTTTTCAAAATATCTATACATTATCATCAATTTTCAATTTTTTTTTGTTCAACTTGAAAATGTACCTTTTGAAATCGGATCTTCGATAATCAAAGACATCTGGTGACCTTGCTCCCAAAAATATACGCGAAATAATGATGAAGTTACTCAAAAATTAAAAAAAAGTACTTCTTTTCATTCGATCTTGATTTTTTTTAATTGATTTTCGAAAAGAAATGAGGAAGCACTGACATTTAGTCTGGGTGTATTTATGCCTCCTTGAAGACCACAGTGCTTTATATAGGTGTATATGCGGTGTCCAAAAGAGTAATTGACGCATAAATGAAAGAGCGCTCAAGAGCTCCTGACTTCAAGTCGATGATTTCCTAATTTTTTTTATCGATATTCTGCTTAACTTTTCTATGGTTCTGATAAAGCTACCAACACAAAATTTCGGATGAAGCCTGATATGATTATTATATACATATAAGGCCAATTGAAAAGTCCCCGGTCAGATGCACAGATGGTGTGCTAGTATTAAATCCATATGCTTTTTAGTTAGTAACACCCTTCAAACGATACGTGTCAAAATTTGACAGCAGTCCGACCATTGGTTTTTGAGATATTGCGTTGTGAGTGTAGCTGCTTTTGTTATTTGAACAAAAAGATGGAAAAAAAGGATTTCGTGTGCTGATAAAATATTGCTTTTTGGAGGGAAAAATACAGTTGAAGCAAAATCTTGGCATGATGAAGAGTTTCCGGGGTCTGCACCTGGAAAATCAACTATCATTGATTGCTATGCTAAGATCAAACGTGGTGAAATGAGCACCGAAGACGGCGAACGCAGTGGACGCCCAAAAGAGGCTGTCACCGACGATAAAATCAAAAAAGTTCACAAAATAATTTTGAATGAGCGTAAAGTGAAGTTGATCGAAATAGCAGACATTGTGAGAATATCATCTGAACGTGTACATCATATCATTCACGAATATTTGTACATGAGAAAGCTGTGTGCAAAATGGGTGCCGCGAGAGCTCACAATTGATCAAAAGCAACAACGTGTAAATGATTCTGAGCAGTGTTTGAAGCTGTTTAAGTGCAATAAACCTGAATTTTTGCGTCGATATGTGACAATTGATGAAACATGGCTCCATGATCTCACTCCGGAGTCTAATCGACAGTCAGCTGAGTGGACTGCACACGATGAACTGAATCCAAAGAGAGGAAAAACACAACAGTCAGCTGGAAAGGTTATGGCATCAGTATTCTGGGATGCGGAAGGTATAATATTCATTGATTACCTCCAAAAGGGCCATATCATCAACACCGATTATTATATAGCGTTATTGGATCGTTTAAAGGATGAAATCGTTAAAGAACGGCCCAATTTGAAGAAAAGAAAGGTGCTGTTTCATCAAGACAATGCGCCGTGTCACAAATCAAAAAATTAATGGCAAAATTGCATGAATTGGGCTTCGAATTGCTTCTGCATCCACTGTATTCGCCAGATCTGGCCCCCTGCGATTTTTTCCTGATCTCAGACCCCAAAAGAATGCTCGTTGGAAAGAAATTTAGCGCCAATGAAGAAGTAATCGCCGAAACTGATTTCTATTTTGAAGCGAAAGACAAATCGTACTACAAAAATGGTATCGAAAAGTTGGAAGATCACTATAATCGCTGTATCGCCCTCGAAGGCAACTATGTTGAATAATAAAATCGAATTTTGCCAAAAAAATGTGTTTTACTATTGTAGACCGGGGACTTTTTAATTGACCTGTTATTTATGCCAAATTTGAGTTGAATATCGTGTGAGGGATGGTGCCATGAGAAAAAAAACTTGAAAAAAAAATCAGACTGTAACACCCTATATCTCGAAAACGAAGCGTTTGCGTTTATAGGACTTTTTTTCTTAAATTTATCCGAGGAATCTGTCATTTTCCAATTTAGAAACACGCTGTATTTTAAATTTTGAAAGTTCATCTCAAAGCAATGCTGAGAAATCGAGCAGTAAAGATAAACGTAACGTTGCCAGTCGCACCAATATCTAAATTACTTGCAGGGATACCAACTTAAATCTCATTTATCCTTTCAGGTGTTCCTGTAAGCCAGAACTGAACTGTACAAGGGACGATGATGACATATCTATAACCGCCTACGTTTACAGATGTAAAGATTTAAGCAAGATACCGACGACTTCATGAGAAAGATCGGCTGTTCCTATTGAGAATGACTTCCCTAGTCTGGACACCATTTCGCAAACAAAAAATCCTAAAAGCTCGACGCTGATCGGGCAGAATTGAAAAATCAGAGTACGACCGGCCCTTAAAAAAAAATTGACGACGTACTTTTAACTAGGGAACTACTGTCGAACAGTATTTGTATAAAATTATGGATGTGCAAGACGACTTAAAAATTACTTTAGACTTCACTTAACTAGTTAAGATTGAGCTAGATGACTACCACTGTAACTCGAACAATTTTCATCTTGTCCAAGTTGGCAACATTGAAATTTCTCCAAGGAATCTTTAAATATTGTACTTATGGTATGAACTCGTAGCAAAATTGATCTTAGCATGTTTTCTAGCCCATTTGAAAATGATTGATTTGTGTTGTTGAATGGGATTTTATTGTATTTTGTGTTGTAATTTTGTTTCACTTTATTTGTTGGTTTCGAGTGGCCTTCATTACAAATATGTTTCGAATTCATCTTATATTATTCACTGTTCATTATTCCATCTTTTATATTCATATTTATTAAAGTGTATGTTAGTGTTATCTTAAAGCAGTATTTTAATGTAAGCTATAAATTAATAAAGGATGAAAAATTTTACAGTTACTTGAGGTTTCATTATTTAAGATATTCATTATCGAAAAACCTAATAATAGTAAATCTGGATTATTTCTTAAAAATCGCATAAAGAAATAAAATCATTTAAAAATATTATTACACATTTTTTAAAACTTAAAATAACGCAAATTTAATACAATCAGATATTCTCGAAACTTATGGAATAATTAAATCATTAATGAGACATTTTCTCTGAAAAACCTATTATTTAAATTTTTAAACCAATATCAAAAAATGAAGTAAAGTTCTACGAGTATAATCACCTGAATTATAAATTTAGAAAATTACAGAAGTGTATTCATTTTTCTTGAGAATATTCCTTTAATCATTTCTTGAAATACACTTTTCACTACTCTGAAAAAATAAATGCTGATACTTTGAAATTTTATTTGATTCAATTAATTATATCTGGCATTTACCTATACATCATGGAATTATTTCAAGATAATTGCTAACAAGCAATTTTAAAGCATTTTCAGATTAATTTCATCAATGAAGAAAAAAAATTATTATTCCATTTCTCCATACCTAATCAATTTCAAAGTTAATTGCAAAACGAAAAAAATTACTTCGATAACCGTTCAACCCGAAAGAGCTCTATTATCTGATACAAAAAAGACTAATCATCTTTAGCAACAATATTCAATTGGGCAAAAAATATGCCCCATAAACATTTATATCCTTTAGCGAATCATCATTCATGGAATGCAATATTGCAAAACCTCGAAAAGAATCATTATCGGCTTAGCTTCTCCGATAACACTGCAACAAGTGGTTGGCCAGTTGAAATCATAAATCAGAAGATTATCAGATCAATAAATCTTTTTTATGCTTTGGAACACGAGAATCTTCCATGTAGATAACTTTGTACAAAACAATTTCCATGAATGCAAGTTATTTTCGATGCGCAACAAAACCGAAGCATTTTGTTGTTTATAAAATTCAAATGAATCTTTACTTGGTAAAAATTAATGAATATTAATATTGAAAATTAGAGAAATTCTGTAAATATGCATAACATTACAATATCAAAAGATATAGGTAACAATAAAATCAAAAAAATAGATTAAAATTGAGGACCCAGAATTTCTGCAACTTTTTTATATTTTATGGTTTCCTTATTCAAACTATAAGGCCATTTAAAACACTTTCAGGATTAAAAATTGATATATTTCATCGTATAATATCAAATATAATACAAATCTACTGGATACAAATAAAAACTATTTTAAGATCAAATATAAAACTAATCTTAAAACACGAAATGAGCTTTTCAATAATAATAATCATCTTAAAAATCACACAATAAAATCAGGTATCAAAATAAAAATGGTAAAATAAACGCGAAAAGATTCGAAATTGCCATATTTTTCGTTGTAAATTTGTTCAAACATTATGAAACGCTATACCCTGTATATAATTTTAAAATTAAACAACTTGAGCCCAAATTCATAGAAAATTTGCTAATCTCAACTTAGTAACATTTATAATCTCTCAAAGAGGAAAAAACATTAATTGAACTTTTTGAAAATATAATTTAGAGTATTCAATAATGTGAAAACGAGATCTTTTCATAATTTGATATAAAGAATTTTTTTCAACATGCAATATGACATGTTTTAATATAATTATCACTTAGCATAAGTTAATAACAATAACTTATACCGAAGCTTACAAAATACTCATAGCTTAAAGATAATTGACAATTGAAGCACTAAAAAAAAGAGGCAATAACAACTTGAATAACAAAGATTTATTTGATTTGACTGGTAATAGTTTAAAATGAGTTTTGTCAGAATGAAATCATTTTTTTCGAAATTTCATCTAAATTTTTTTGGTATTTGACTTGGTGGTTGAGTCAGCGCTTGTTGGAAAGGCACTTGGTAGATTAAAATGAGCATAAATCTATAGATATTTGGAATGAAGAAGAAATAATACTGGTGATGTCATGGAGAAATATAGAGACGAGTAAATTTTTTTATTTCAATTAAAATAAAGATATTTATGCACCTTTCGATATAAGAAAAAAATTAGGAATAAAAAGGAATGCTATGAGTGCTAAAATCACAGTTCCTACCAATCCACCGTAAAAAGTACTCCTAATACAAAATTTCATTCTACTTTACTGGAAACTGCTTGGTTAGGTTAGGTTATGTTAGGTTATCCCAGAAGTGACTAAAATCAAGAATATTATCACAAGTGTTTCAACCATTAGGCAGTTTTGTACCTTTCTACACATCCTCCTGTATACTCAATAGAAAATTTATAAAAAAAAACAACTAATAAATCAATTCAACGGAAAGAGAGTATTTTTTTTATTATTTCTTGATAAAATATCACTTTCAGGACAATCCAACATCTTCAAGATAAGACAAATCAATAATTGACACTTGATTGAGTGCTCTATATATTATTAGCACCTCAATGCTTACTCTATTCGGCATACAGTAAGCACACAATAATTTCTTATATTATATGACTGTTCTGCTAGAGACAAGCAGATTTAAATTTACTGTATGATTCAAATACCTTCAAGCATCATCTCCCGATCTTTGCAGTCTTTCTGGATGGGAACAGGCCATTTGCGAGAAGTCCCTCACCACGTCGTTGAACATTTCGTCTCCCGTAAGGCCAGGTTCGCACTCTTTCATCTCCTCGTTGAACCGAGCTATTCTCAGCCTAAAAAAATTAAAATTCGAAAATAACAGACATTTTGGCCAAATGATATGATATTTTTCTATAAATAAACAACTCACAGGGTTACAATATCGGCATTTTTCTTTTGTTCAGCCATGGCCAATGCCGTTTTACCCTCATCGTCCTCTATGGCTATATTGGCTCTGTGTTTTAGGAACAGGCATACTTGGGCAGTGTGTCCTTTTTGGGTAGCTATATGCAACGCGGTTTTCAGGTTCTGATCTTGGGAGTTCACCCTTGCGTTGTTCAGTATAAGGTAGGCGCAAGGCATTACGGAACCCTGAAATGAGAATTTCAATTCTTCACAAAATTCTGTATCCATGTTTCTACATTTTAAACGTTTTTCTAACCTTCCTAACCTAACAAGTCAAATGTCATAAACTATATGTATACGCTCTATTAGTGATGACGTCACACACCGCCATTTTTTGTTCTCCTGTCAGTGTTCGGAATCCAAACAAACAAATTGTCATTCAAATTAGTACGTTGTCGTGGAAGAAATTGGCTTATTTTGATAAATAAGATTATTTAAGGAACGATTTTACTATTAATTGATAGACAGAAGGCACGAGATTAATGCCAGTAAGTTCGAACTTGAAGTTCAACTAATAAACACGGCTTTTTACAAAATCTGGAGAATGATACAGGATTCAAACTTACTGGTATTAACCTAGTTCCTTCTGTCTATCAATTAATACTGAAATCGTTGCTCAAATACTCTAACTTATGAAAATAAGCCAATTCCTTCAACGATACCGTACTAATTTGAATGACAATTTATTTGTTTGGATTCCGCACACTGACAGGAGAACCAAAAATGGCGGTGTGTGACGTCACACTAATAGAGCGTATAGGGCAGTCAAGCGTCAGCTGTCAAATCACAGAGTGAGTTACAATTATGTTGATTTCAGAAATGAATGTAGTGTCCCAGAGACTCTAGAATGTTCATCATCAAGTACTCAAGTCAATAACCGCAACTGCAAAATAAAGCTACAAAACTATTTTACAAAATCGTTGGTTTTATCCAGATGTCACAATTAGATTAGAATACATGACTGCTCTGTCAACTGTCAAAATAAACTAACAAAAGAAGCATGTATGCCAATTATTATCAACATCAAACTAGAAAATACAAATACTTATCCTTAATGATAGCTATGTTATTACCTCAACTTAATAATAATTTATTATAAAGTGCAGAAGGAATTGATATTCTTCAACTCAAAGTTTTTGAACGAACAAGTGTTAGAATGAGCCTCATGTACAAGTATTATACATTATTTTCTCCAATTCACTGATTTTTTTATTGAAATTAATGAAATATATCCAAAATTATCTTTTAGTGATTTTTGATTTGAAAAATGTTGGCAAAACTGTTCTGTATCAGAAATTTGACAGATAATAGATACTGTGACAGGAGAGTTCAGAGTACCAACATACAATAATGAAATATCACCATAAAATCTCTGTGAAACTAATTTTTTATTCTACAAGGTACAGAATTAGAGGAACAATTTTCTCAACTTACGCTGAGCACTCCCTGATGTAAGGGCGTTCTACCCCTGTCTTCGGGGTTGTTCCAATTGATATCGGCCCCTAGGGCCATAGCCTCACACATCACAGGTAAGTTATGAGCAGCCGAAGCCTTGTACAGGAGCAAGTTCGGGTGTAACTTCGATATATCTTCAGCTTCTGAAGGAGAATATTTCAATATGGTAAAATGAACACTTCCTATACAAAAACGCACCTAAAATATCCTCGTCGTCTTCCCCTGTAGACTCCTGATCGCTGCTCAGATCTATGGCCTCGTTCAAAGGTTGCTTCTCCAGATCGCTACCGAACAGAAGAACG
The DNA here is from genome assembly GCF_914767665.1 of Harmonia axyridis. Classification (NCBI taxonomy): domain Eukaryota; kingdom Metazoa; phylum Arthropoda; class Insecta; order Coleoptera; family Coccinellidae; genus Harmonia; species Harmonia axyridis. The sequence continues at coordinate 42,248,450 of NC_059505.1, forward strand.
CTCTGCCTCCTCTCGAAATCTGATCCAGAACTCTCCGGACTCTTGTCCCCCTTCTCTATGGCACTGTCTGATTCGTCCTCCGGGATAGGTTCCTTGTTCTTGGACTTGTCCCTCTTCTTCCTGGAATTGTCGCAGCTTCTGGGCCTCCTTCGAATCTTTCTCACCGACCATTTCCTGACCTCCATCAGGCTGGACCTGGACTGCCTCTCGGTGGGCGAAGATGTGAGCTGGGGCAGTTCTTTGACGAATTTCTTGTCTACGTATTTGGCCTTGATCCAGTTCTCTCGAATTTGTCTTCGAGGGATAAGAATATTATTCATAAGAGAAAGAATAGGCCATTCAACAGTATAAAAAAACATTTTGACAATTTCTATTGACATCAAAATGACGAAATAAAAAAGTAATTGGTTGAATCAAACACTAAAACAGTTTGAGTATATGACACTTCAAAGTGACGTCACTGACGCTATGTTAGGTTAGGTCAAATTGCTTTTTGGGACATTTTTTATTTTCTCTTTTTCGATTACAATTTTTTTTTAAATATTTATGCGAATTGAAAAATAGGGATAAATATCCCTTGATAATTTTGAAGGATTGGAAAAATCTGCAAAATAGTCCATTGATTTGTATTTAGAAACTCACCCCGCACAATTAGAAGAAGCTCTAATAAAACTATCTGGAACATTGGCTTCGTACACTTTGTTTACAATCAAATTGCCAAGTTCCGCCATTACTTTTACATTCTCCGGTTCCCAATCGTCCAACGTTAACGATCTCACTTTACTGTAATGAACGCCCAAGCTTCTATGCACTCCCGAACACTCTGAAAGAAATGATTTTATAAGACTATACAACCTACAAAATTCCACCTATTCTCACCGATACACAGTGTTATACCCAAATTTATACTGGCCCACTTCGGATTTGAACTGCCGCAATCGCAGCATACGTTATTTCCAGGTATCTTGACAAGTTGCTCCCACATCCTGCAAAAAAACATTATTCAGTCTAAATATAGCTGTAACTATTCAAATATTCTAAAATGTTAACTAACCCTTTCAGGGGATGTTCAAATAGTAAATTTGAACATCTCCTGAACAATCCAACATTCAGGAGATGTTCAAATTGTCAGCTTGAACACCTCCTGAACAATGATATATTCTGGAGGTGTTCAGATTGACTATTTTCCTACAGAAAATTATGTACTATTGATTTATGAATAAATAATATTCTGTGGAAAAATAGTCAATGTGAACACCTCCTGAACAATTAAACATTCAGGAGGTGTTCAGATTGACTATTTACCCACAGAAAGTTAACTACTATTTATTTATGAATAAATAATATTCTGTAATGAAATAGTCAATCTGAACACCTCCTGAATTTTTGATTGTACGGGAGGTGTTCAAATCGACTATTTGAACATCTCCTGAATGATTGATTGTCCAGGAGGTGTTCAAACTGACTAGTTGAACATCCCCTGAAAGTTTTATTGTAACTGACTATTTGAACATCTCCTGAAAGTTTTATTGTTCAGGAGGTGTTCAAATTGAATATTTTCCTACAGAATATAATTTATTTATTATATTGTTTATTTCATTGTTCAGGAGGTATTCAAATTCACTAATTTCCTACAGGATATTAATTATTATTTATTTATAAATGAATAATGCCTGAGTAAAATCGAAATAAGCACAGAAAGCCTTAAAATAAAGGATTTATTCTGAATTGATTGTGCATAGCAACTAGAAAATAATAATTCAGCCAAAAATTCTGTCATCTTCAGATTGAATAACAATTTTTTACATAATAGTAGCAGAAAAGTTCATGCAATCTTACTTTGTCTTCTTGAATTTTGTGTTGTTTCTCACAGAACCATTCTTTCCTATTTCATTTCTGGAATCCAAATTGAAGGAAGCACTTAAACTATCAGTACCTGAATCGCAGGTACTTATTCTTTGAATTGCCGCTCCAATACCTTTTTGTAAAGCGGCTATCCAAGCATTGTACATTTCCTTAGAATCTGCTTGGAGCATGTGGCTTCTACAAAAAAAAACATACTGAATATCATCAAGATTGGTTGACTATTTCAAAAATTGGAGGCATTTGAAATTTATCAAAGTTTTGGAAAAACAAGTGTTCTGAGGTGGCTTTAAATATCATTTCTCAACTAATACAGCTGTACATTATCCCCACCTGAGCGTTGTATTTTTTTTATTCATCAAATTCATCAAATTTTTAACAAATAAAATTTATCCTTACTTCGATGGAGAGAGAACCTCGAAACAAAATCTTCTTTCTCCTTCCATTACAGGTTTAACAGTGCATATTCTCAAATCATCCTCCATAATAGTTTCTCCCTCTTCCCCAGACCGTTTCCTGAAAAACAACCCAAAAAGTTTTTCTTCCCCGTCTTCGTAGGCTCAAAAATTCAATTACCTATATACGAGTTTGTTCTTGTACAAATGAAACCATCTCCTGTTCCAAGTTTTGAAGGCGTTAGACGTCCTCTTGAACAAATAACCTTCCATTATTATGCCATCCTTGCCGTTCATCTCCTTAGGAACGAAATCTGAATTTGATACAATTGCATGACGGTTTTCTAGTTCTTTACCAATTTTGTAGGTTTCATACTGCATTTCACCGATCTATAAAGATTCAAAGGTTTTTTTCGGTGATTCTTGAGAAATGAATAAAGGAATTACCTCTGTAGAAAGTTTTTTGAAAAATGGCTCCAAATCTGCGCACAATTCTGAACCCTGATGGTAATAAGTACTGCAGGCGTGCATATAAGATAATAACTGGAATAATAATTATTATTTCATTATTTTAGATTAAGTTTCTTCCTTTAATATATTAGTTTGGACTTGAATTTAGACCTATTAAATTGAGAGAAACAATAACTGAAACTTGTTTTCCTTACTTCCCCTTCAACATATGATATTCATAATTATCTTTAAATGACTCAAATGATAATGAATTTTCTGGTACATTCTAATTTCAAAAAGGTTTTGATGAATAGGGTGTAGATAAGGTTCTAACATCATAATAACTCCAACTAGATAACAATCTTTTTGATTACTAAATATAGGCTTCTGAGAGGTCTTTCACAAGCCTATAATTGTTGGAATAAAAACGCTAAAAATAATTCAACTACTCACAGTACTAAGTATTTCATGTCTTTTCTTTGACTGCAAAGTTGTAATGCTATTGATATAATCCAAACCTTGGTGGCAAAAGCATGACCTAACAGCTAAAAGTATATTTTGCACATCTATAACTTCTTGCTGTTTGTTCCTAGGAGTTTGCGAATTTCTTACAAGAACAGTGTCATATTCATTAGAAATTTTCTCAAAATGTTGCTTATAGTCTCTGACATTTTTTATATCACTGCAAGAAATTTGTTGTTAAAGCCTTCATACTTTAGAGAAATAGATCAATGACCTGACTCACTTCTTTACAAATGAGGTGAGATTCTTAAGAATACTTCTGGATGCTTGATCTAAAAGGGTTGTATGGAATTTGTTCATTTCTTGTAAGTTATGAATAAGTTTATTGAGTGAGGAAAGCACCACTGAATCTTCTCGAAAATGGGTGCTCAAATCCCAAAGGCTGTTTGCAAATAAACTAGAAATTAAATCAATCAGTAATCAATTCACAGGACAACCTTCCTTTAAATTACCTTTGTTGAGCAACATATGTTTTTCCACTGTCTACCATTGATCCACATATTTTGAGTATTTTATCTAATTTTTGCTCTAGCTGATCTATACTACCTTCTTCTTCCTCCAAGTAACTCCTGTTGGTAAATAAAGGGTTCAGAGTACAAAGAAACTTCAGTTATTAGTCATTTATTTACCTAAATTTCGGCGAATCCCTAAGACACTCTTCCAGTTCAAGTTTTCCTATCATCGTGGTAAAATTGACTTTTTTTTAATTGCACTTGATATTTCATATGACTTTATATTGAGTCATCTCCTCATTACACTCATGCGAAACTTTCTTATTCCTTTTCCCACGACTACGTCATTGACCATTTATTTAATAAACATTGGGTTGTCAAAATCTGAACAACATGACGTTGACGTTGGTTACGTTCAGTTTGGCCAACAGTTGACAGTTCGTAAAGAAAAAACACCATTATTCAGTTTATTTATTATCAGAATTTATACTGTATACCTAAGTAACCTGTCATCACGTTTAATTACGAATATTACAATAGAGTATTCTTGGAACTTTTTCCCTTCCTAATATACATGAAGACCGCCTTCTCATCTAGAATTTTTATTGGGACCACCTTCCGATTCGTCTATTTCTGCTATAGAAGCTAATTTTACAACACACGGCTTGTGAGAAGGCAATTCCGCCTTCTTATGCTCCACTTTGGAGGGCACATCCTCCATTTTAATACGGGAAGGATGCTTCTTGCAACTCTTCTTGTGTTTTTTATGGTGATGCTTCTTCAAGTTTTCTTCACTCATTATTTCTATGGTCGGCGTGTCTGCCGACTCGCATCGCTCGAATATTTTTATTATTTCGGACTGACACTTCGTGGTTTTGAGGTTCGACTTCAAGTGCTTACTCGGCTTCTCATCCACCATAACAGCTTTGTCCTCGGTGGAAATTCGTACCCTCTTCTTTTCTTTCTTCTCATGCTTGGAGCATGCTTCCTCTTTCAGGGAGTGGATGTACTTTAGCCGGTTGTTGGTTTCGCTCTTCGTGTATTTCAGTTTGATCTTGTCGAACTGGGAGTTGAGACGGTCTACTTCCATTTGCAGACAGAGATTTTCGTGGACCAACGAGCTGTTCTGTCTGACGAGCTAGAAATAAAGAACAAATATGAACAACTTTTATCCCATTCTATGTTAGTAAAACATAGACTAGGTTTAATTTATATTTCTGTGACAAATCTTTTCGAAATTCATAGATAAAAAAATGGCGTACAGTTTCATGATAAAATTCAAGACCGAAAAGTTCAGAAATATTGGTGTATCCAGTATCCACTGATTAAATATTGTTGAAGACAATTAAGAGGATGAAAACTTGAGATTGCCGATAATTTGTTCTACTGCCAAAGCTGGCTCTATAAAATAATAATGAAAAGTTGGAATTTCCACAGATACAGCACCCAAAAAATTCAAGAGGTAGCGCTTCATCATATTTCAATGGAAACGAGTGCTATCTTAAGCCTTTTTAATAATAGGTGAGCACACCCGATTTCTAGACATCTTAAGGAAAACATAATACCGTGATTTCATTTTTAGCTCTTGACCTGTTTGGTTGAAAATGAGAAAATATACCTGGACATATTTCCTGTTACTGGGGGATGTGTAGAGATGAGATCTGTGATCCACGATATCTTCTACTTCTGATGACATAGTCTCTATTTTGGCTTTGAGATCGTTGAAGATCTGGAATAGGATTTGAGATGAAACAACAGCCAACTTTCGTTAAGGTAAGTTCACCTGGTTTTATATTTTTTTGGGGGAACTATCAGAATGAATCAAAACATAATGAGATGATATTTGGTCTTAGGAAAACAAATCAAAACTCACTTTCTCATGTTCAATTTTCATTTTGATCATCTCATTCTTTAGAAACGCCTTGGTGTTCTTTATTCTCAGGAATTTGATGCTCAGATTGTAGTTGGCCTCTAGGGTTTGCTTCAGTTTAAGTTTCGTGTTTTCCAGTTCGTTTTTGAGCTCTTGACTTGGCCTCTCGACGAGTGAGGTGTGAGATTTGCTCATGCTCTTCTTCAGTTCCTTCATCTCCCTCATCTCGTTGCAGTACATCTCCTTTTCCTGAAAGTAAAACTTACGTTCTTCTTCGAGCTGCTTCAGAACGTTGGTGTTTGATCTCTTCTGCTTCATCAGATCCAACGAGATCTTCTCTTTCTCTCTCGCCAACTTGGCTATGCCCTTCTCTTTCTTCTCCACGTCATCTCTCAAATTGGCCACAACGGCTTTGAGGTTCTCGATTTGGTCCTCCAAGGTCTTGGCATCTGTCGATGAAGACGTCGAGCTCGAAGATGGCGTCGATTTTGGCGTTTTATCCTTGTCTTGCACCGTAATCGAGCTTTGGGATTCTTCTAGAATTTCCTTGGTTTCCGGTCCGATCATACTGTTCTCTTTTTTTGAGGATTTAGGCAGGACCCCTCTAAATATTCAAGCTTTTAGTTTGAAATATGTCAGATTTGTATGAATAAGGTTGGTTATACCTGAAAAGTTTAACGAATGGTCTCATTAAAAAAACGAATCAAACCTAAACGCATTATAAAAACTAAAGACTTACATCGAACGTCATAGGCATTGACAAGCTGAATATTCGACAGTCACTTTTTCCATCGATCCCTTGGCACTTTGATAGAGATAAAAGATACAAAGGTACAGGGTGATCCACGGGAGCCTTACGATTTTGGATTCAGTAGTGGGTTAAAGGTGGATAAAGTAGGGTCATTGTCTTCTGGAAGGATTTCCATTTCAGCACCAATGGAACGGCTGGGACGTGAAGAATAGAAACCGTGTGCGTCCCTCAAAAACCATTGATGCTGTAGCTTTTAGTGCTGACGAAAGTTCGGTCTATTCCTCGTCGATCTTGAAATTTAGGTATTCCAAAAACGACATTACCTGGTATTTTGGATAAGGTTTATTTTCAACAAACTAGGTGCTACGTGCCATACAAGCAATGTAATCATCGTAATTTTCCAAGAAATGTTCCTGGAAGTGTTATTTCTCGAAGAAGTGATCACAATTGGCCACCGAGATCTTGTGATTTAACACCTTTAGCCTTTTTTCTTTGGGGCCACGTACATGATAAGGTCTATGCAAATGCTGCTCAATCGATTCAAGATCTTAAAGATGCAATTCGTAAAGTTATCGAGGTCATACAGCTACAAATGTTGGACTTGGTCATAGGAAATTTCATGAAAAGGATATGCTGTTGCAACCGTAGCATTGGCGGCCATCTGGGTGATAGCTTTTTCCATCGTTAACGGCATATCTTCCTCTTCCCATTGAAATAAACGTTCAATGATCTCTCCCGATATATAAAGGGTGTTTTTTTTTAGAGCTATAGAATTTAAATTGCAATAAAACAACGATGGATTATTCGATTGACATGAATTTTATTTATCCGCAAGATAATCTTGTGGCATTACATTTTAAATATGATTTCTGGCATATGACCGCCATGGCTGGCTCGGATGTAGTCCAATCTGGACGTCCAATTTTCGATGACTTTTTCCAACATTTGTGGCCGTATATCGGCAATAACACGGCGAATGTTGTCTTCCAAATGGTCAAGGGTTTGTGGCTTATCCGCATATACCAATGACTTTACATAGCCCCACAGAAAGTAGTCTAGCGGTGTTAAATCACAAGATCTTGGAGGCCAATTCACAGGTCCAAAAGGTGAAATTAGGCGGTCACCAAACGTGTCTACTAATAATACTTCAATAAATCGATTGTGGTACGAGCTGTGTGACATGTTGCGCCGTCTTGTTGGAACCACAGCTCCTGGACATCATGGTTGTTCAATTCAGGAATGAAAAAGTTAGTAATCATGGCTCTATACCGATGACCATTGACTGTAACGTTCTGGCCATCATCGTTTTTGAAGAAGTACGGACCAATGATTCCACCAGCCCATAAAGCGCACCAAACAGTCAGTTTTTCTGGATGTTACGGTGTTTCGACATACACTTGAGGATTAGCTTCACTCCAAATGTGGCAGTTTTGGCCGTCACCTCACGGATATCCAGGACCGGCTTCCCCATTTGAATGGTTCTAAGGCCAGCCAGCTCTGGACACTTGCATACCATGTGTTCGGCGGTTTCTGCTTCCGATCCACAGAGCCTGCAAATCTCATCTGCTGACTTTCCCATACGGTACAAATGATGTTTGTACCGACATTGCCCCGTCAGCAGTCCCACCATCAATCGAAGCTCAGCTCGTGACAGCTTTAAGAGGTGTCTGGCGTAGGTAGGTGAAATCATCACGAATTTCTTGGCTTGAGTAAGTCCAGGAGTGTTTGCCCAGTGGGTTATCCTGTTATTCAACTCCCATTGCTGGAACTTCTATTGGTCTTTTCCTAGTCCACAGAAAGGCTCAAGTCCAGCAGGTGTTAACCTTGATGCACTTTTTGTAGGTTCATCGGCTTAATGACCCTTAGGATAGCCAGACTTGTTACCTTTCCATTTTTTATGGGGCTACCTAAAAGCCTTGTTTACTCCCACAAACTGTAATAGATTTAACGCTGGATAAGGTACGAGTGGAAACTTAGCAACGCTTTTGTGAGAATAAATTCAATTCTTGATAAAAATCAACTTGTAATGAATATTCGAAAAACGTCAGATTGTCGTGGATCACCCTATACATCATTCAATTCGAAACAAATATGTTTTGTCGATCAATTAACGTAATATGCAATAATAACAATAACAACCTCAATCAAAATCGTATCTCTTGCCTACATTCTAGCTCTTACCTCGTTCGCATCCTCTCTCTTCAATCTAGACTACAATCGACGATGTTTAGATGCGTAGATTTTTTATGTTTCATTGTCTATATGACTCATGAGATTCTTTTGATTCGATTCGCGAATTCTTTCGCCTGTTTTCTGTCGGAACTTTTCCACGAATATCGCACGGTTTTTTGTGGATCCTTGAATGAATTACCTGAAACGTAATTATAATTTATGTTCGAAATTCTATCTTCTCCAGAGTTGATGACCATGATGGCGCCAAGTTGGGTTTCCTTCAAAAATGCGAACCACCTTGGCCGGTGTACGATGTGAATGATAGTATGTATATGTTTCAGGAGATTCTCTGGTTGTTTTTGAATAATATGCAAAGTGGGGCTATGAAATTATAGATAGACGCAAATAAAATCTCTGTGAAAAGTCGTAGAATTTATGTTGTTATTTTAAGAAATTTTATATGAGTCATTTAAGATGAATCGTAGAATAACAGGACAATTGAAAAATTTCCGGTCTACCATGGTAAAACACACTTTTTTTGGCAAAATTTGATTATATTATTCAACATAGTTGCCTTATTCGAGGGCGATACAGCGATTATAGCGATCTTCCAACTTTTCGATACCTTTTTTGTATTACGATTTGTCTTTCGCTTCAAAATCGGCCTCAGTTTCGGCGATTACTTCTTCATTGGCGCTAAATTTCTTTCCAGAGAGCATTCTTTTGAGGTCTGAGAACAGGAAAAATTCGCTGGGGGTCAGATATGGCGAATACGGTGGATGCAGAAGCAGTTTGAAGCTCAATTCATGCAATTTTGCCATTTGTGAAACGCCACATTGTCTTGATGAAACAGCACTTTCTTATTCTTCGAATGAGGTCGTTTTTAAACGATTTCATCCTTTAAACTTTAAACTATCCAATAACGCTACATAATAATTGCTGTTGATGGTCTGGCCCTTTTGGAGGTAATCATTGAATATTACACCTTGCGTAGAATTTATGAAGTTTTTTTTAAGAAATTTCATATGAGTCATTTATATTTATGAAGAATCGTAGAATATTTTCAGGTGTATCTTCAGCTTAAGTTTTTTTAACAATCTTTTTATAAAGGAACAGGCACCTGAATGTATGAAAAATGGTTAGGTACCGTTTAATTTCAAACGTTAGTATATTTGTTTTGTAGACCTTTGTATCCTTAATAAGAAAAGCTGATCAAAAGACTTTGGTCAAGGTGGTTCTCAAGTTATATGTAGGTGTTCAAAGTAGACTTAGCGATAAAAGCTACAAATGTAATATCATCATAACCTTTGAACCAGGGAACATACATAGGCGTACAACTTTTCTTCCGCCGTTTTTTGCCCAAATTCGTGGCTTTATTGTAAAAAACTGTTATACATTTATTATTCAAAGTATTGTCCATCGCTGGCCACTACTTTCTTCCATTTTTCGGGCAGCGTAGGAATCCCGCGTGGAAAAAGCGTTAAAAAAACTGGTCATCTTTCAAAGCTATCCACGAATCGATCCAATTTTTAGCTTCTTCATAATACCGGAAGAGCTGGTCAGCCAGGCCGTGTGTCATTGATCCAAACAAGTGATGGTCGGAGGGAGCAAAGTCTGGAGATTACGGCGGGTGGAGTAGGACCTCACATTTCAACGTTTCCAAATATGTCTTTACCACTTTCGCAGCATGGGGTCGAGCATTGTCATGCAGTAAAATCACTTCATCAAGTCTCTTGTTGTAATGTGGCCGTTTGTCTTTCAATGCTCGGCTCAAACACATTAATTGCGTTCGATTACGATCGCCTGTGATTGTTTCAGTCGATTTTAACAACTCATAATACACAACGCCGAGCTGGTCCTACCAAATACTGAGCATGATCTGAGAACCGTGAATATTCAGTTTGGCCGTCGACGTGGAAGCATGGCCGGGATATCCCCATGATGTTCTGCGCTTGGGATTATCGTAATGAACTTATTTTTCGTCTCCAGTCACAATTGCGATGCAGAAATCCCTTCCGTCTTTGCCTTGCAAGCTGTTATTCACAAGCAAAGAATCCCGTTCAACATCTCTCGGCTTCAACTCGTACGGCATCCAATTTCCTTGTATCTGAATCATTTTCATGACAAACAGGTTTTTGAAATGGCTTGTTGCGTCACTCTCAATGATCCTACCAATACTTGATCAAGTAATGCCTCCAATTCTGCATTTTCGACGTCAAAATCACCGTTCTTGAAGCGTTGAAACCACTCTCGGTGCGTTCTTTCATTAATAGCCGCTTCACCATAGGTGTATGAGAGCATTCGATGAGCATCAGCGCCAGATTTCTTCATAATAAAGCAGGAAATTAAAACCTCCCGCAAGACGAGAATTTGGCTCGTAAGCAGACAAGTTTGATCGAGAATAACTTTGTGATGCAGACACAAATCGATGGCATTATGTTTACCAAGACCTAAGCTTTCTGTATGACATCTACGGTCTATTTATTTCGACTACCACTTACCGCTACAGGCGCTACAGCCATCTACTTCAAAACGGCGGAAACAAAGTTGTACATCTAATAGAAAAACTAATAGCTTTCGAGTCCTCCTTCATCATGCGCAATCCCCCTTGGAGACCACATAAATGTATATAGCCATGAACTCTAAAAATTTTAGTACTTATTTCTTTTTTAATAATAATAATAATAATAATAATAATGTTTATTTCCAGAGACAAAGGTACAATAAACCATGCACAACAGGTGCAATAATAAAAAGTAGAATACCAAAACAATATTACAAAAACAATAACATCAATAACAACGTAGATTCTCGTAAAGTAACATCTATATGTAAATATATATATATATATTTATACACAATATAGCAATAACATCATTATGAATTCCACAAAAAAAAAAAAAATCATTTTTGAAATAAACAAATGAACCACTAAGGCTAAAAAGCCAGCGCGTGGTTTTTAAATGAAATCATTGAGTAATAAACATAGATAGAGGAGATATACGCAATTTTTACATGTTCCCAACATGGTTAGGTTACGTTGTCGGATTGTGATATATTTTCAAATCAACAATTTTACTATATCATGAATGTATATTATATTGAATGAAATATGTTTATTTGAGTGATTTCCAATTAAATATGCAAATTTGAATATTTGGAATCCGATATTTTTTCTAATTGTCGAATTTATAATAAGCAGAATATTTATTATTTTCTGTATCTACCTGCTGAAATCTGAGGTTTGGCAACTTTTGATCTTCTAGTGTCATCGGTTGTTTTACGTCGTTTGACGCGCTTGAAGTTTGTTTTCTGAATTTCTGATATACTTATTTAGGTATTTATTTCAATATATTTTGAGTTGATAGGAAACGTTGATTCACTATGGGACATAAGAAATGCGTTCTTTGTGGAGAAACTCGCGAATTGAGAGAAATATTGTATCACTGATATGTTTTCATTTCTACGCGCTTCATGTCAAATTTGATAGTTCATGTTGGGGACAAAATTTGCTTACTGAAAATGACATATACTCTCTCTATCTATGTTTATTACTTTGAGAATGGAATGAAACGCAACACCATAGACTAGAATTTCGTAGGTACCTATATGATAAACATTCGATAAATCTAAGCTCGAGAAAAGTTGCAAAACCGAATCTCCATAAACCACGATACGATAATCGTTGAAAACGAGAGTGATCCTCCTCTTCTCCCAAGAAAAGAACTTTCTTTTGATCGCGCGAAGATCATTCTCTGCACGCGACAATTCACAGTGCAGTACCTTTTAGTACTACCACCAGAGCGCCGTCAAGAATCAGAGAAAGGATTTCACTTTCTATCAGTGAGAACGAAAGTTGAAGTGTTGAATTCTTTGCGGAAAGCGCACAAGACCAGTTTTATCTGTTAACATATTTCGTAATTTTGCAGCTCAGTTCGTTCAACCACGAGGTTTTATAATATAGGTAATTTTTTTGTTTTCGGGATTTTCATACGCTGTTTGTGGGATAAGTGACATAAGTTGCTGCGCAAATTGGATAGTTTCAGCACCGGTGAGTATTTTTTTCGTACTGATATCGTTTGAGGAATGTATAGTTACCCCCCCTCCTAGTAGTGGTGCGTGGAGAGGGGATGGAATTCTGTAGCCTCAATTTCCTTGATCTTATTAGACATTTTTTTTTAACAAGTGGATCCAACAGAAATTCAGCATTCGTTTTGGTGGCATTTAATTCCATCATTTTGAACAAATTTGTACAATATTTATTTCCAGTTGAGATCCCAGAATTCTTATTGACATCTTCTTTCAAATACAAATCAAACTTTCTGATCCATTTGTAATCTCACGCCATTCTATAGTTGCTAACCGTCAAACTTGTCAAATTTACGTCAATCTATTGGACAGTCCCTCAGAGTGATAAACATAGATAGAGGCATATGTCATTTTCGGTAAGCAAATTTTGTTCCCAACATGAACTATCAAATTTGACATTAAGCGCGCGGAAATGAAAACATATCAATGATACGATATTTCACTCAATTCGCGAGTTTCTCAACAAAGAACGCACTTCCTATGTCCCATAGTGAATCAACGTTTCATATCAACTCAAAATATATTGAAATAAATACCTAAATATATCAGAAATTCAAAAAACAAACTTTAAGCGCGCCAAACGATGTGAAACAACCGATGACACCAGGAGAGCAAAAGTTGCTAAACCTTGGATTTCAGCAGGTAGATAGAGAAAAAAATAAATATTCTGCTTATTATCGGAAAAGTATCGGATTCCAAATATTCAAATTTGCATATGTAATCGGGAATCACTCAAATAAATACATTTCATTCAATATAATATACATTCATAACGATAAAGTAAAATTGTGGATTTGAAAATATATCACAATCCGACAACGTAATCTAACCATCTTGGGGACATGTAAAAATTTCGTATATTCCCTTTATCTATGTTTATTACTCTATGGTTTTGAGCTGTTTGAATCATTGAAAATGAACACTGACTCTGTCATTACGAGATACACCGCGAGTTAAAACTCGAATTATTGTACACAGATGAAGAATATCAACTCAAATATACAGAGGAAATAGTAATGCAAACAATAATACCGTTATGTACTCTTAACAACAACATGCCAATCGCCGCCATATTGGATTTTACTCTCGACAGGTCACTTGATTGCCTAATATGCTGCTACTTGACATTGTTTGCCAGGCCCATAACCTATTGTCTCTATTGATATTAATGATAAAATTCTTCGATTTTTTTATTCCTTTGAGTAATTAAAAGTTACAAATTATATAACTTAGACTTTGTTTGATATAAATATTAAGATTCGATCTCTGATAATTGAGCCTTCAAAATCGAAGCAAAAATTTTGTTCATTGAAACCACAGAAGACTGAATCATCTGCGTTCTTTCTGTTGAATACCAAAATGAAATTGTCCAATAACAGAGTTTTTACTTTAAATACTTTTCACGTCGATAAATCTCGATTTTCAGATTCTAGACTTCTCAAAACGTGATATTGATATATACGTGAATTCAATATATTCACATTTTGAATAATTCATTACCGGAAGTGTTTACAAGATGTTCTACAAGCTCTATGACAAACTGTGACATATGATAGATACACTAATTCTGGACATTTTTTCCTATGGACATAGTTTCGATTCACTTTCGTTCAGAAGTTACAAGAATTAAAAAGAAAATTCTTGTTAATGACAGAAAATATCAACCTTCCTAATCAATCAAAATTGTTCGAAATGTCCACCCTCGTCTCAAACGTAAGACTCACATCAAAAACTGAAGATTTCTTCATTTGGTGGATCAGATTTGGATCGCTTTATCTTGAATGTCATCAAGTAATTGTTGATAAGATGTGACTTCAACAAGATAAAAAAGCTACTTCATATGTCTCCATGAATAAAAATCTAAAGGATTGAGATCCGGTGAACTAGGTGGCCATGGCATTCCATTTAACGAAGCAGCTACTTGTCTCCCTCTGTGTGGTGGTCTATCATCGTGCATATATTCACTTCAACAATGTTGAGCTATAGATCATAGATGCAGTCTAAACGAAAATGAAATGGACAAAAAAAATATTCAGGATGAGCACAACTATCATCTGCCAAACTTATCCATAGAGCTTGTATAGGGTGTTTTTTTTCGAGGTATATAACTTTAAGTTGGCATTACTGTTCAAGATGGCGACCGATTTAACAGTTGTCAAGTGATTTATTCTCAGTTTGGTTTGGCAATTCATCATGAATAGACTCACTCCTGAACAACGCTTGTAAATAGTGCAATTTTATCTCGAAAATGATGGTTCTGTGCGGAATACGTATCGCGCACTACGTCCATTAACGATGAAGCGCACTTCTGGTTGAATGGCTACGTCAACAAACAAACCTGCCGCATTTGGAGTGAAGCTAATCCTAAAGTGTATGTCGAAACACCGTTACATCCAGAAAAACTGACTGTTTGGTGCGCTTTATGGGCTGGTGGAATCATTGGTCCGTACTTCTTCAAAAACGATGATGGCCAGAACGTTACAGTCAATGGTGATCGGTATAGAGCCGTGATTACTAACTTTTTTTCCTGAATTGAACAACCATGATGTCCAGGAGCTGTGGTTCCAACAAGACGGCGCAACATGTCACACAGCTCGTGCCACAATCGATTTATTGAAAGACACGTTTGGTGACCGCCTAATTTCACGTTTTGGACCTGTGAATTGGCCTCCAAGATCTTGTGATTTAACACCGCTAGACTACTTTCTGTGGGGTTATGTAAAGTCATTGGTCTATGCGGATAAGCCACAAACCCTTGACCATTTGGATGACAACATTCGCCGTGTTATTGCCGATATACGGCCACAAATGTTGGAAAAAGTCATCGAAAATTGGACGTCCAGATTGGGCTACATCCGAACCAGCCGTGCCAGCCAGAAATCACATTTAAAATGTAATGCCACAAGATTATCTTGCGGATAAATAAAATTCATGTCAATCGAATAATCCATCGTTGTTTTATTGCAATTTAAAGTTCTATAGCTCTAAAAAAAACACCCTTTAGAACATCCTGTATATTGGAGTGATTCCACACCACAAATATAAAAAAAATACCGTCATTTGCTCAATCGAAGAATCGACCATAATAACGATAATTAAGTCAAACCAAATGCAATTTTAAATAATCAATTTGATCGAATTACTGTTATATTCTTTGTAAGGTGTTGGTATACATACATTGTTTTGAAATCGGTCTCCAATCACTTTACGTCAATGCAGGCACAAAGTACAAGGACGCCAATGTTGAAAACTACCTATATTCCGGGCTGGTCAACTTTTTTTTACAACTCGCCGAGCATCGAGAATTTTGGGAATACGGGGAGACGACTAGAATTTGAGGAGATCGAAGATTAAGGATTGTTTTGGTAATTTGAGAGTGGATAAAAACCTCGATCTCCTTGATGAAAGACATCAGTGGCGACTCAGGAAATCGAATAATATTGTAAATTTCAATTAAGGAACTATGAAAAACTGCTGTTTCTTATTGCTGGGCGCGGCATAGTCGGTTCTGGGCCCATAATCTCTTTTTTTTGAGTTGTTTTTATTTTAACTATAGCACATTCCTAGTTGCATTTTATTTAAATTTGATAAATTTTCTACTTATCTCATAAACATACCTGCCTCATTTCCGAATATTTTCTCTTTAATTAAGTAATTTACGTGAAATCATGGCTAGCACTGGTGATTTTATTTTATATTGAGTATATTTCACGAATTTTCAACCTGCAATATTTATGTTTGAAAATTCAAATTGAAGGAATATACAGGATGTTCTACTCTTTTATGTTTACGCGCTGAAAGTTACGAATTTTTTTTTCGACACAGTATCATTAGGCTCCATAAGAGCTACAATTTCAAAAGGTATGGAAATATACACAGGTTGTACCGAAAGAGTGAAAATGGCCAAAGATATGAATCTTCCTTCATGGGAAGTTTATATGGTGACGTAGATCAATAAAAAATACTTGCAGTTGGGCGATTTTGTATTTTGTAGAAATAAGTGAAAAGCATAGAAAAAATCAGATTGACGGAAGGACACTGCTCTTGTTATAGAAAGCTCAATTCTTCTGTTCTCATCACCAGTTGAAACCATAGAAATATTGAGAGTCTTAAGTAAAAAAAGGTTTTTGACCATTTTCTGTTATTTATTTTAATACGAATCATACGATGTTATATATTTTTGAAATCAGGAAAAATTAAGCTTTCAGAAAATGGCCCAAAAATCTAGTGTTCCCATTTGAAAAAACATAACTTTGGGTCATAGCTGCGTAAATAAAGACCCTTTCGAAAATACGAGCATGCCACTGAATTCTACGTAAAAAAGTGCCTATATAATGTTTTAATTTCAGAGCTCTATCATCAGTATTAGCGGAGTTATAAATGTTTTTCGATATCGCCATTTTTCAAATTTTCGCTTATAACTCGGAAACAAAAGAAGGTGGCCAAAAATGAATACTACCCTTGTTAGTTTCTCAGAAAAAGAGACCGAGAATGGGGTATCAGATTTTGTCTATCTCATCTGGTTTAAAAGTTGTAGTGCTAAAACATCGAAATTTGCCCACCCTATACAAATTTGGTGTACCTCTTCGCTCTTCGCATATACCTATTTTAAGCTTCGTACAAAATTTTCTGTCAATTACTTCATCACTTGTAATTTCAAAAGCTTTTTGAAGAAAAAATTTATTGATCGATTGCTCTACTCGAGTATTTTGTTGAACAACAAACGGTTTTCAATTTTTTAAATGAAAAGTGGTGTATTCTAGAGAAAAAGCGCATAATATCTTCTCGTTCTAAATTGAACAAGAATTGTAGAAATGAATTTATTTATGTAAAAGTCACTCTCGTAGTATTTTTTTAAAAAAATATGAAAATCAATGCCAGTACGCACGCCACTGTAGTTGCTGAAGACGAGGTCTTCAATGTGAAGAACCACCTAGAGTTATCCATTTTCACAAAATCTCGTTCAAATATCTCAAACCGTTTCGAAAATATCGAGAATTTGTTTATTCATTTGGAATACATTCAACGTCATTCGTATCTTGGAAACGAAAACAAAATCCTGTCACTTGAAACAAAAACGCAGAAAATTTCAACCAATTTGGGTAAACAAACACCTGTTGGGGGAGGGGCGATTGCGTGAAAAATGAATTGAATTCTTCAACCTGATAAACAGATGAATCATCGTAAGTAAGTGGATTATTTAGTTATGAACAGATGTTCATAAAGTAGAAAAACTTTGGGTAGGTATTTCTAAGAGCGAATATTCTTCTTGTTGATTGAATCAAGTGCTTTTAAGTTCGATACTAGTTCTATCTAAACAATTTAGTAATTATTTTATTCTCTAATTCTGTTGTTATATTCCGTTCATTCTTCCACATCTTGTAGAACAAAATCGTGCGAGAATATATCAGAAACGCACAGTTTTCATGGTTATATTTTATTATTATATATTGGTACTCCGAACTTTCCGCCACGGCTTTATCTGTCAATTCATCAATTTGCCTTGAAGAAATCAGTTCTGGCAATCAACATTTTTCAATGCAAAAATCACTAAATGATATTTATGCGAATGTTTCATTAATTTCAATAAAAATACGATGAATTAGAGAATAGTTATTTATAATACAAGTGCAGAAGGCATTGATATTCTTCCACGAGTTCAAAATTCAAAAACGAGCCACGAAGTGGCGAGTTTTGGAATGAACGAGTGGTAGAATGAGCCTTCTGTACGAGTATTATACATTATTTTCTCTAATTCATTGCATTTTCATTGAAATTAATGAAATATTTGCATAAATATAATTTAGTGATTTTTGCATTGAAAAATGTTGGTTGGCAGAACTGATTTCTTTAAGGCAATTTGATGAATTGACAGATAAAGCCGTAGCGGAAAGTTCGGAGTGCCAACATAGAATAATAAAATGTAACCATGAAAACTGTGCGTTTCTGATATATTCTCGCACGATTTTGTTCTACAAGATGTGGAAGAATGAACGGAATAACCACAGAATTGGAGAAAATAATGTATAATACTCGTACAGAAGGCTCATTCCACCACTCGTTCATTCAAAAACTCGCCACTTCGAGGCTCGTTTTTGAATTTTGAAGTCGAAGAATCATTGCCTTCTGCACTTTATAATAAATCAATATTAAGTTGTGGTAATAACATAACTATCGTTAAGAATAAGTATTTGTATTATAATTGTTTTAAATAACTATATTTGACCGATATTCGTCAAATACAAAATTTTGCTCTTATGTTTGTTGGAGGTAGAGCCAGACTTTTGGGTAAAAAAAAATGTTAAATTTAGGGTTTTTTAGGCATCTGTGCATCGAACCGGGGACTTTTCAATTGGCCTAATATGTTTGGTCATTTACACTTTTTTTGGTACACCCTGTGTATTCCAAATGATTTGAAAATATAGCTCAAATGGAGCTATATGATACTGGGTTGAAAAAAAAATTGCGTTTAACTGTCAATTGTGGAACAGCCTGTATATTTAATTATTGCATTTATCAGTAATGTCTAGGAGGAAATTATTCTAGACCGAACTGATTTTGAGCTGCTCCGAACTGAACTCAATCGACTTGAAATTCTGAATTTAATATTGAATTATTGAAATTTGCTATTGGGATTGCCAATTGATAAAAAAAGGAGATGAATATTCAACAAGACTATTCCACAATGAAATGACATGTTTCTCAGAAATCTATAAGAACTCATCATTTATACATAGACCACAAATTGATCAAGAGTTTGTCGAACTGATACATTTATTATTCAGGTGGATTACATTGCTTCCTGAAAATATATACCAGTCATTTCCGATGTCATCGTTGAGGTGGTTGAACGTATTTTAATTGTATTTTTTTTATTATTATAGAAAAGATGGGCATCGACAAAGAAGGAGCGAATTTGGAGGAGGTGAAAACTGATGACGATAAGGTGAAGAAAATGTTTGGTTGGAGCAACTATGCTATGAGGTGAGTGGAAATTTGACAAAAAATTTCAGTAAAATGAACGAATTCTATAAGGCGAAATTTTTTAGTCGAATACGTAGCTAAAATCAAGATAACATCGAGAATTGAGACTAGAACTGTCTAATCTATACTCACGCGTAATTTAAACGCTATCTATTATTTGGTTTAATTACAGTGTTTCTTTTTTGCGTGTGCACCGAAAATTTTCAATGGATAAAAATATCCAATGAAGTACCTTTCTTAGATTTTGCATTCCAAATAAAGGTGCATTCCAAATAAAGGGTGTTTTTTTTTAGAGCTATAGAACTTTAAATTGCAATAAAACAACGATGGATTATTAGATTTATGCGCAAGATAATCTTGTGGCATTACATTTTAAATATGATTTCTCGCATATGACCGCCAC
The DNA here is from genome assembly GCF_914767665.1 of Harmonia axyridis. Lineage (NCBI taxonomy): Eukaryota > Metazoa > Arthropoda > Insecta > Coleoptera > Coccinellidae > Harmonia > Harmonia axyridis. The sequence goes on from NC_059505.1 coordinate 42,268,401, forward strand.
AGCTGGCTCGGATGTAGTCCAATCTGGACGTCCAATTTTCGATGACTTTTTCCAACATTCGTGGCCGTATTTCGGCAATAACACGGCGAATATTGTCTTCCAAATTGTCAAGGGTTTGTGGCTTATCCACATAGACCAATGACTTCACATAGCCCCACAGAAAGTAGTTTAGCTGTGTTGAATTACAAGATCTTGGAGGCCAATTCACAGGTCCAAAACGTGAAATTAGGCGGTCACCAAACGTGTCTTTCAATAAATCGATTGTGGCACGGGCTGTGTGACATGTTGCGCCGTCTTGTTGAAACCACAGCTCCTGGACATCATGGTTGTTCAATTCAGGAGTGAAAAAGTTAGTAATCTTGGCTCTATACCGATCACCATTGACTGTAACGTTCTGGCCATCATCGTGTTTGAAGAAGTACGGACCAATGATTCCACCAGTCCATAAAGCGCACCAAACAGTCAGTTTTTCTGGATGAAACGGTGTTTCGACATACACTTGAGGATTAGCTTCACTTCAAATGCGGCAGTTTTGTTTGTTGACGTAGCCATTCAACCAAAAGTGTGCTTCATCGCTAAAATGAACGTAGTGCGATGAGACCATGAAAATAGCACAGAAAGAGGCGAAATATACAACCATAAAAATTTAAATGACCGAACCATCACAAGTACACGTGTACCGAAGAAGAGTGCTGCAGATTAAGTGATTATCCATCAGATAGCGCAGCAATCGTTTCGAGCCTATTCTGAGAGCGTGCCATGCAGTTCTTTGATCTTTCAGCACAACACAGAAAAGTTGCGCGAACGTCGTAGATAAGTGGGTTAACGATTATGTAAGCCAAATAACAGGAAATAATCTCACTTTCTCTCAAAAACACCTTAGGATACATCCTATACACATGAAAGTTATTGCATTCCGCGTCAGAATGTCGATAATCGTTCCATACGTTATCTCAGACAGACGTAACTTTTAATTCCACCATAGAAATGGCTTTAAATTAGATTCGGTGCGTCCGTCCGTAAATATGATAACTTTTGAATGAATGGAGCGAGAAACTTGGAATTTGCAGGGTAGGTTTGGATCTTAGGAACCGCGGCTGAATTTTTTGATGTTTAAAATCTGACCAGGGGTTCCGTAAATAATCAGAGTAATGAACATAGATAGAAGGGTTTTCCAATAAGATAACCGCTATCAGGGCAGCTGTCACTTTACTGAAAAAACTACAGATTTTACCTAAATGCTTTTCATCTCTTCTATTTTGGCACCATCTCATCGAAAAATAATAATAATATTCTTCAAAAATTAGCTGTTTTTTTATGGGATGCTGATGCCAGCACTCTTCGTACGGCAGCTTTGGCCTTGGCTTTTTATGCTGCTGAATACAGTTCTGTTTGGATCAATAGTGCTCATGTTCATAAAATTGATGCACAGCTTAACGTTTCTATGAGAATTATCAGTGGAACTGTTAGATCTACATTGGTTACCAGTTCTATCACATATACTTTCGCCTCATATTCGTAGACAGGTTGCAGTCAGAAAATCTTGGGATAAATTTCATTTCTACGCGAACTTATTTCCAATTGTATCTTACCTTCCAGATACTAGAACTGCCAGATTAAAGTCACGCAAACTTTTATGGATTAATACCTTCCTTCAATCTAATGAAAGTTACAAGGAAATTTGGCGTTCGGAATGGAATTCTTGTAATATCTTCAACAAAGGTCTAATCGTTGATCCTTCAGAGAAAGTTTCAGGTTTCAATCTTCCTAGGAAAATTTGGTGTATTTTAAATCGACTTAGGACTGGTCATGGTAGTTGCAATAGCATGCTCTTCAAATGACATTCTATTGAAAGCCAACAATGTGAGCGTGGTGTAGAAGAAACCATGTAGTCGATTGGTATTCACCAAATACTTGTCTAACTTATAAATTTTATGGTGGTTTCTAAGCTATCCATTCAGTTTCATATTCTTTTTTAGAATTATTGCTTACTTCAAATTAATATAATATAATTCATTGCTCCTCTCTGGTTCTTTTCTTTTGTAATTTCAGATTTAGTTATAAGATATATATCGTCACCTTTTTGTGAAGAGGAAGAATGGAAAAGATTTTGTTTGGATAAAGAAAAATCCCAATCACTACACCTATATGGACAGACAGAGTTTCTGCTGATGTTTTCATCTGTACCTACTCTTGTATCTTACGTTGAAATATTTGATGCTCCGTTCACAGTTCCTTTGCTGATACCTACTGAGAAAGACTAATGACAGATTTCTCGGATCATTTAAAAAAAGTCCTATAAGTATGGGCCCGTAAACGCTTTGTCCTAGAGATATAGGAAGGAAAGTTTCATTTTTTTCTAGTATTTTTCTCATAGCACCTTCCCTTCACAAAATACTGAATTTAAATCTGTCACAGATATTCTAATTTGAAGAATTTATCATGTTTTTGTCCTTCCGATGTTAAAATTCGCGATATTTCTCACAGAAATCCAGAACGTCCTTGGAGAAAAACTCCAAACAAACGAATACCGATAATCTTCTATTTGACAATGGTCTAAGATCATTAATTTTTCTCCCGTGGGTCCCACCTTGAAAAATCAATTGACACAGCTACATAAAAGTCCACGTTCACATAACATTTTATATTTGCATTGTAAATGTAAAATAAATAGAGGTCGGGGTGACGTTGGTAAAAATTGTGGATTGCGGTAATGAAAATTTACAACTTCATTATCCGGAAAAAAAAAGCAATGGGCTTTTTTTGTCGACAGGATCATCAGTACAATGGCAAGACATCGTAAACTACTTTGATGACTTTTCTCGCGTAGTAATTGTTGCTGGCGAAACATCTTATTCTTCCATTAGCCGAGTGTAGGAATAGAAATACGACGTTTAATGGTGATTTTTTTTAAGTGTTTCATTGAGTTGTGGACATACATAGAAACCAGCTTGGTCGTTAACTAGATAATCTTCTCAATTTTTACACTAAAGAAAAGTTTTGGGGTAGTTTTGATTTTTTTGATATTTTTTGGGATGCTGAATCCGGACCTGAGGTTTGCCACCAAAATTTCGCGATGAAACATTGAAAAAATGCAAAAAACGGTGTATATTTGTATAATGGACTAGTTTTCATTTTTTTTGTTAAGGATTAATTCTAAAAATTTAAGTAAAATGAAACAAAAATGTGGAAGAATCATTGAAATATCTCTAGAAATGAAAAGTTATGGGACTTTGAAGTTGCGTTTGGAAGAATAATTTCATAGTACGTGTAAGTGCCGTGACGTCACACACTAGACGACTGGTATACGCAGAGTGCTTACGAATTCATTGGTGTACAATCACTTGTGCCGTTCGTGTCGTGTTTTGTTCGTTACACGATGGCTGAAATAACTTACTATATACATACATATAAATTACTTTTTTCTCTTTTTACTTTTTACTCCTCACATAAATATGTTTTGCCATTGATAGACTTCAACAACCAGTACTCAACTACAAACTGTTTATGAAACGTTTTTTAAATAAATCATCGTTATAAGTTGAACCATGATCAAGCAAACTCAAAAGTAGATACTTACTTGAAAAGTTTAACTCCTTTTATTTTTGCACTGACATAAGATGGATTTGAAGAAAAAAACTCCATCACTGCGAATATGTCTATTTTAGGCAAATTGTCACTTTGTCCTTTCACAAAGCCTTCTTCCATTATGGTGACATAAAAACAAAACTCGAGTTAAAACTACACTGTACAACTACAAACGGCGCGAGAGCCTTGGCGCGGCTAAGTATTTAAACGTAATTTAGCGATCACAGGCAAGAGCCATGACGTCACCGACCAAAGACGTTCCGCGCTAAAATACGTAAATTTAAATAATCTATTTCTCAGTCATTTATTGATGGATTTTCAAAACTTTTTCACTGATTTATCAGTTTTGCTCTATATTTTAATTCTATCGTGTCAAATATAGTATTATCAACATCACTTAACTAGTCCATTCGGAAAATATAAATTTTTCGTGAAATTCAAATTTCTTTTCCTGGAACACTATTTAACCTTTGTTGTCGATGACAAAGCCATTGCCTTGCTAATCCAGTATTTTTTCCATCAAAAAACAATGTTTAATCAATACACGAAATTTCGAGTTAGACTTGACTCAATCTTCCGAAATTTTAGAGCTTGATATTAACGAGAGAAAAAAGTGTTATGGTACTGGCAGTGTCATCTGTGCTCCAAGTCTGGGACTTATTGAGTGACGTAGTCGCCTTTGTAGAACATTATTTGTTGTTTTGGGCAAAAAATGGCCTCAAAAGTTTTTGTTAAGAATGCACCAATTAATTTCCAAATTACATAAGTCTTCGTCTACTTTGCGATTATCTCCTCTGCATTCCAGTCGACCATGATAATTAAATCCACGACTATCAGTTCCTCTTCCTTCCTTCTCACGTTATTAACATCAAATGGACATCCAATGGTGACCTTCAAGTTCTAGACGATCTCCTCCGGAACAGTTCTCTACACTCGTAACATATATTCATGAGCTTGCACAATAGTTACTTTCTGTCCTGGTTCCTGCTAATTCGATCTTTGCTCACTCCGGTTTTTTTTTACGAAATTTAAGAATCTCACCAAGTTCCGCGTATTGCTATGTTACTGAAATTCCGACCACTAGATGGAGGTCAAATCTAACTTATATCTGTTCTTCGCGCTGAGACTGTTCTTGAGATTGAATAATTCAATGAATAGTTCTATGGAAATGTGTTATTAATTGGGAATATCTTTCGGATTTTTCTTTTAAGGTAGAGCAATAGACTAAATTATCAACTTCAGACACTAAAGCATGTGTAGATGAAATCTCAGTATTAGCGCTGGAAATGTGAACGGAGCATCAATCATTTCAGCGAAAGATACAGCGAAAAATCTGTCTCCTGTATAAGTGTAGTGATTGGTTTGTGTATTTGTTTACAGAATAAGCTGACATATTTATATTGAAGGGCTTCTTCTTTAGCCGAACAAAATATTTTCCGTCCTCCCCCTTTACCAAAGTTGACGACAAATATCTTTTAATTAAATCTGAAATCAAATAAGAAAAGAACCAGAAAAGAGTGATAAATATAATAGTTTCCATTATATTGGTTTGAAGTTAGTGACCCATTCTAAAAAATAATCTGAAACTGAATGGATAGCTTGGAAACCACCTGAAATATATATATTAGAGAAGTATTCACCAAGTAGTCAATGGTTTCTTGTACACCACTCTCTCATAGTGGACTTTCAACAGAATGCCATTTGAAGAGCATACTATTACAACGACTATGACCAGTCCTAAGTCGATTCAAAATAGACCAAATTTTAATAGGAAGATTGCAGCCTGGAACGTTCTCTGAAGGATCAACGATTAGAGTTTTGTTGAAGACATTACAAGAACTCCATTCCGAACGCCAAATTTCCTTGTCACTTTCATTAGATTGAAGGAAGGTATTAATCCATAAAGTTTTGCGTGAGTTTAATCTGGCAGTTCTAGTATCTGGGAGGTAAGATACAATTGGAAATAAGTTCGGGTAGAAATGAAATTTATCCCAAGATTTCTTGACTCCAACCTATCTACGAATATGAGGTGGAAGTATATGTTATAGCACTGGTAACCAATGTAGATCTAACAGTTCCACTGATAATTCTCATAGAAACGTTGAGCTGTGCATCAATTTTATGAACATAAGCACTGTTGATCCAAAAAGAACAACAGTATTCAGCAGCAGAAAAAGCCAAGGCTAAAGCTGCAGTACGAAGAGTGCTGGCATCAGCAACCCATGAAAAACCAGCTGATTTTTGAAGAATATTATTATTTTTCGATGAGATGGTGCCAAAATAGAAGAGATGAAAAAGCATTGACGTAAAATCTGTAGTTTTTCAGTGAAGTGACAGCTGGCCAGATAGCAGGCAATTCAAATTAAACCTCTTATTGGAAAACACTTCAATAGGGTATTTCAATTTATTTTGAGTACATAATATATTGATAATTTTTTATATTTGAGTCGATTTCGCATGAAAAAGTTGGAGCTTTGGTGAACCGCATGGAATCAATCTTACAAGTCTATTTTTTCTGACAGAAACCTGAAACTAAAACAATGAAACGAGAAACAACATTTATTTGAGGCAATTTTACTATCACTTCCAGAATTGCCTGTTTTACTTGAATTCGGATGTTGAATAGATATTCATAATATTACTTTGATTCAACATTTTCGAATTTCATTATTGAAAGTAATAAGGAAATAGTTTTGTGTCTTGACGTCTGTTGTTGTGACTTTAAAATTCATTATTGAGTAAGTGATAATTAAGTGATAAAAACACAGTAGTTCGTAGACATTTGGAAATTTATCTTCGAAACGTAAGCAGAAAATCAAAATATTTCACTCTCTTGATCATTTCGTCATTTCAATTTTCGAATTTTGAAAGGAAAATTGTGTTTAACTTATTGGTGACTAATTCATAGTCAAAATCGACGTGAAGTCAATTTGACTCCTAACAAACGGACTTAAAAACATAGTGTTACCAAGTTTTATACGAATTTCATAATTCAAAAGTTATCCTCAGACTCTTCTGACCCAGACCCAGACGGTTTTTTCTAGAAATTTATTTCTTAGGCGATTTCCAAAGGTTACTTGCTTATTGGAACTTGTAAGCCAATAAAATACTGTTGAGTGTCATAGATTCAACAATAAAAAGACATTGAGGAATCCAGAACCAACAACTATTAACATATACCAACGGTACAAACAACAAAAAACCTCTTTTCCAAGATATTATAGCAGAAATAAACCAAAACATTGGTAAGATCAGAATTCCCATGGAAACTTTCGTCAAAGCATTTGTCCATCAGGTTCCGACTCACCCAGTTGATTTCAGGTTTTTACGTCATTCGAATTGGCTCTGGGGATTACCCACAAGAAGTTACCCAAACAAATTGTTGAACGACCTTCTCAAGAGTTCATATCTTGGTAGTCGAGTCGAGACATTTATATTTTATATACCTACTACCTAGATACGAGAAGATCGTTTTGTGTTGGATGAACTTTAAAGTTCGTGTTTAAGAGTTTTGAAAGGGTATTTCGTGTAGTTCATCTATTTTTTGGCACACAGATCTAATTACCAAATGAATTCTCCTGATTATGGAAAGAGTTTGATACATATTCTAGTTATTTTATTACTTACCTACTTACTAGTTTTAATGCTTGCTTTGTTTGATTCACAGTCTCAAACGACTAACAAGCCAATTGAAAAGTCCCCGATCTACCATAGTAAAACACGTTTTTTTTTGTCAAAATTCGATTTTATTATTCAACATAGTTGCCTTCGAGGGCGATACAGCGATTATAGCAATCTTCCAACTTTTCGATACCATTTTTCTAGTACGATTTGTCTCTCGCTGCAAAATAGGCCTAAGTTTCGGCGATTACTTCTTCATTGGCGCTTAATTTCTTTCCAGCGAGAATTCTTTTGAGGTCTGAGAACAGAAAAAAATCGCTGGTGACCATATCTGGCGAATACGGTGAATGCAGAAGCAATTCGAAGCCCAATTCATTCAATTTTGCCATTGTTTTCATTGATTTGTGACACGGCGCATTGTCTTGATGAAACAGCACCTTTTTTCTTAAAATGGGGCCGTTTTTTTAATGGTTTCATCCTTCAAACGATCCAATAACGCTATATAATAATCGCTGTTGATGGTCTGGCTCTTTTGGAGGTAATCAATGAATTTTATACCTTCCGCATCCCAGAATACTGATGCCATTACCTTGCCAGCTGACTTTTGTGTTTTTCATGGCTTTGGATTCGGTTCATTGCGTGCAGTCCACTCAGCTGACTGTCGATTGGACTCCGGAGTGAAAAGATAGAGTCATGTTTTATGCATTGTCACATATCGACGCTAAAATTCAGGTTTATTGCACTTACACAGCTTCAAACACTGCTCAGAATCATTAACACGTTGTTGCTTTTGATCGATTGTGAGCTCGCACGGCACCCATTTTGCACACAGCTTTCTTGTGTACAAATAATCGTGAATGATATGATGTATACGTTCAGATGATATCTTCACAATGTCTGCTATCTCGATAAACTTCGCTTTAAGGTCATTCAAAATTATTTTGTCAACTTTTTCGATTTTTTCGTCGCTGACAGCCTCTTTTTTGCGTCCACTGCGTTCGCCGTCTTCGGTGCTCATTTCACCACGTTTAAATTTAGCATTCCAATCAATGATGGTTGATTTTCCTGGTGCAGACCCCGGAAACTCTTCATCAAGCCAAGATTTTGCTTCAACTGTATTTTTCCCTTCAAAAGGCAATATTTTATCAGCACACGAAATTCTTTTTTTCCCATTTTTTTCAAATAACAAAAGTAGCTACACTCACAACGCCATATCTCACAAACTAATGGTCGGACTGCTGTCAAATTTTGACACATATCGTTTGAAGGTTGGTACTAATTAAAAATCATATGGATTCAATGCAAGCACCGCCATCTTTGCTTGAGACTGGGGACCTTTCAATTGGTCTAAAATTGACGCACCGTGTATGCTAATTTTTACAATTTGTGCGGAATGACTCCTTCCTAATGTTGAAACCAATTGAAATGATGACATTTCACGATAATACGCTATAAATCCTAAAAAAAAACAATTTGATTGACGTATTTTCAAAGTCACTCTCGTCATAGATTTATAGCAACGTCGATATTTTTATTCTGTGACATCGAATTCGAGGTATTTTAAGTCCGATGACAGAGAACATCGATATTACTGAAGGAACACGAATAAATTATTAGTCGACTGTGTTATTTAATCGATCACTTTAGCCTGGCCAAGGTTCTGTTTCTTCTTGACTAATTGGTTTTTTTTTTTTTTTGAACATGACGTAGTCCATACAATTTTTTTTCGATTGGATTCTCGATGAAAACAACATACGGAAAATTTTCGTCCAAACTTCTTTGATATAACACTATAAACACTACATTTTGTACGAAGCTTGAAATAACGAGCGTTCATTCAAATTCGTGGTCTAGAATGCTGTGGAGGAATTAGAGTGGATTTTTTGTGATTACAAGTAGCGCTCAGCTTGTGGTGTAAAAACTGATATTTGTTTACATACTTTTGGGAACAAGCTAAGCGCTATTGTAATCATAGAAAATCCACTATAATTCCTCCACAGCACTCTTGACCACGAATTTAAATGAACGCTTGTTAGTTATAAATGGTTCTCCAATAAGAGGTTTCATTTTGAATACCCCACCATCTATGCAGCTGTCACTTTTGAAGCTATTTGACAAGTAAAAACTACGCCACTACTAAAAATGAAACGATACACGCTTTAACAACGCATTGAAACTGTGGAAGTTCAAAAATGGTGAAAATTTCACACTTACAGTTCACAAAGCTGAAGCACTTTCGGGTAGTCGTGAAGCACCTTCTCGGTCAAAAATAGTGAATCTGGTTGAAAATTTGAGCAGTTGGGGCAAGTTAGTGATGTGAAGAATTCGAACAGTGTGTGTCTCTGAAAAACAACTGAGAATATTGTTGCTGAAGATATTGATGTGGACGACATATAACGGGTGTTTTTTTTCGAGGTATATAACTTTAAGTTGGCATTACTGTTCAAGATGGCAACCGATTTAACAGCTGTCAAGTGATTTATTATCAGTTTGGTTTGGCAATTCATCATGAATAGACTCACGCCTGAACAACGCTTGCAAATAGTGCAATTTTATTTCGAAAATAATGGTTCTGTGCGGAATACGTATCGCGCACTACGTCCATTTTATTTTGTTTAGCGATGAAGCGCACTTCTGGTTGAATGGCTACGTCAACAAATAAAACTGCCGCATTTGGAGTGAAGCTAATCCTCAAGTGTATGTCGAAACACCGTTACATCCAGAAAAACTGACTGTTTGGTGCTCTTTATGGGCTGGTGGAATCATTGGTCCGTACTTCTTCAAAAACGATGATGGCCAGAACGTTACAGTCAATGGTGATCGGTATAGAGCCATGATTACATACTTTTTCATTCCTGAATTGAACAACCATGGTGTCCAGAAGCTGTGGTTCCAACAAGTCGGCGCAACATGTCACACAGCTCGTACCACAATCGATTTATTGAAAGACGTTTGGTGACCGCCTTATTTCACGTTTTGGACCTGTGAATTGGCCTCCAAGATCTTGTGATTTAACACCGCTAAACTACTTTCTGTGGGGCTATGTAAAGTCATTGGTCTATGCGGATAAGCCACAAACCCTTGACCATTTGGAAGACAACATTCGCCGTGTTATTGCCGATATACGGCCACAAATGTTGGAAAAAGTCATCGAAAATTGGACGTCCAGATTGGACTACATCCGAGCCAGCCATGGCGGTCATATGCCAGAAATCATATTCAAAATGTAATGCCACAAGATTTCATGTCAATCGAATAATCCATCGTTGTTTTATTGCAATTTAAAGTTCTATTGCTCTAAAAAAACACCCTTTATTTTCAACAAGACAACTGCTGGTTAAAATTCTTGTAATAGTCCTAAAAATTTAATATTCACCAATATAAAAGCTCTTGACAAATTCAACTTCTGAGAAATAAGATGGCTAAAGTACAACTCTCAGAAAACACGAATGAGCACAAGAGCGCAAGAGATTCTGTATTTCCTTGAACTATTGGATATTTATCTCTGGAATTAAGATATAAAAATATATAAACAAAATAAAAAAATCAATTTAATGGCATTATTCCATTGTTATCGAACTGGCAGGAACTAGAGACCAGCTGTGGTCAAGTCACTCCACTATTCTTAGTCAATTAAACGTCAATTAAAAGAGAATGTAATCAATATCAATACCCGTGTCATGTTTATTTGTCATGAAGACTGCGTATAGGTATAATAACTATTGCCATTGCTAATGCAACTAGGTATTACTTTAGTTCACCGTGGCCAATTTACATTTCTCAATGAATAACAAGGTCGCGATTTTTTTTTGCCCACTCGAAAAAAAAAACAGGATCGATTTGTTCATTAGTGACATCATGTAAGGGAGATTGTGCCAATAAAAGTGTTCCTTCTGCTGACCAAAGTCGTTGTATTGTCAGATGTCACACGAAATTATGATTATCAGTTTGAGAAGTATGCAGTATGATTTGTATATTATTTTCTAGATTAAAACCAAGTTGGAATCCAATTAAACTTAATTATCAAATGAATTCAATCAATACAACATTTTAATACGTCATAAAAACATTCTGCCAATGGGTGTTGGACTATGATCCTCATCCTTTCCTCAATTGATTGTTGTACTCAATTTCGTATATCTTTCATCGATTTTTGGATTCTACACATTCAACAATGTAAACTGAGGAAATTTCATGCAAATAGATTTATATTTTATTATAGAAAATGATGGACCAAATTCAGCTCACTCGGAACTATAGTTATAGAGAATTTCAAGTTTGAGCATGCTCAATGCCAACACTTTATCTGAAAGGGGTGAAATTCCTAAGCTCCCAAGGATGATTTTTGTTGAAAATTTGAATAGAGTGGGATGAGAATTGTATAAGTTTAGGCTGCTAAACAAGACACCATAGTTTTTCAGGATGGTTTGAAAAACTTTTTGGGTTTGAAAAAATTAACAAATCAGAGACCAAACTTTTTTTCAGTAATCTTTTTCTGCCTTCTTCTTCTCTCTTCTTTTTCTTTCTTTCTTCTCTTCTTCTCAATTAGAGCTAATTTCCTTTCCCTAGAGCACCTTTTGACCGTAGTTGTCAAAGGAGCAGTATTTGTTCCCATCAGAAAACAGTGTTTTATCAATTTTGAAATTTTGATAGACATCTTTTGAATATTAGTTAATCCAATTATTGTTAGCGAATCGTGAAAACACATTGTAACTTTTGATCTTGAATTTGTATTCTGACCAGCACCGTCCAATACTTTGTACTCTAGTTCAATCAGATCTATTTCATGATTGTACGTAGGTTTGAAATGTCACGTTAACCTTGACATAGTTCTGAACTTTCACCATTAGTGTGGACACCTTTAAATTTTAATAAGAGGATGCATTCAATGCTGTCGTATCCAAATAGTGTATTAGGTAATTGATTCCCATGTAGAAGTACGTACACTAGAACAATTTTAATGACGAAAATTTATGGCTATATTGCAATTAGTTTTCCACGTCAATTTATCTTGAACAAAAGATTGAAATGTGCGTCCTTCTGTAAATTCAAATATATATAAGATAAACGGACAGCTGGCATAACTATAAGATGCCAATTAGATAGACATAAATAATGACAGGAAAATATTAAATCATAAATGAGATATATAACAATGGAAAAGTTGTTATGAAACTCCAATCATTTGAATGGAAGTCACCAATTGGTTTATTTTTTTCAACTATAAACTCAGAAGCTACTTGCAAATGTTCAACTCGAGTACAGTATGCAATTAATAATTGAAAAAAGAGAGCTATTTCGATGAAATTCGTCGAGAACAATAGAAGTACCTAATTCAAAAAATTGTTACAATGAACGATCACCAACTAATGGAAAAGGCATATGAGGAATTAAAAATCGAAGAAATTCACTTGTAATCTTCGAAATTTCAGTTTCACCCATTTAAAAGCTCTTTGATCTTCATAAAAGTATGTCAAGATCACTCGTATAGTACTTAAATCACTCGACACGTACCACTAGCAAAGATGATGTTATTTCATTACTTGCTGTAATGCATGACACATGTCCATTTCTTATGTAAGAAGAAAGTTGCAAAACTGAATTATCGTTTTTTGTCAACGCATTTTTGGAAGGAGCTATTCTATTTCTGCAGGCACACTTAAGAATGTTAATAAGAAAATATTCGACTTCTGATTAGACTAACAAGCCGATTGAAAAGTCCTTGGTCTACAATAGTAAAACACATTTTTTCGGCAAAATTCGATTTATTAAACATAGTTGCCTTAGAGGGCGAAACAGCGATTATAGCAATCTTCCAACTTTTCGATACCATTGCTGTGGTACGATTTGTCTTTCGCTTCAAAATAGGCCTTAGTTTCGGGGATTACTTCTTCATTAGCGCTAAATTTCTTTCCAGCGAGAATTCTTTTGGGGTCTGAGAATAGGAAAAAGTCGCTGGGGACCAGATCTGGCGGATACGGGGGATGCAGAAGCAATTCGAAGCCGAATTCATGCAATTTTACTATTGTTTCCATTGATTTGTGACACGGCGCACTGTCTTGATGAAACAGCACCTTTTTTTCTTCAAATAGGGCCGTTTTTTAACGATTTCATTCTAAAAGATTCAATAACGCTGAATAATAATCGCTGTTGATGGTCTGGTCCTTTTGGAGGTAATCAATGAATATTATACCTTGCGCATCCCAGAATACTGATGGCATAACTTTGCCAGATGACTGTTGTGTTTTTCCCCGCTTTGGATTTGGTTCATCGTGTGCAGTCCACTCAGCCGACTGTCGATTGGACTCCGGAGTGAAATGATGGAGCCATGTTTCATCCATTGTCACATATCGACGCAAAAATTCAGGTTTATTGCATTTAACCACCTTCAAACACTGCTCAGAATCATTAACACGTTATTGCTTTTGATCGATTGTGGGCTCGTTCGGCATCCATTTTGCACACAGCTTTCTCATGTACAAATATTCGTGAATGATATGATGTAGAAGTTCAGATAATATCTTCACAATGTCTGATATCTCGATCAACTTCACTTTACGGTTATTCAAAATTATTTTGTGAACTTAGTTGGTTTTTTCGTCGGTGACAGCTTCTTTTGGGCGTCCACTGCGTTCGCCGTCTTCGGTGCTCATTTCACTACGTTTGAACTTAGCATATCAATCAATGATGGTTGATTTTCCTGGTCCAGACCCCGGAAACTCTTCATCACGCCAAGATTTTGCTTCAACTGTATTTTTTACCTTCAAAAAGCAATATTTTATCAGCACCCGAAATTTAATTTTTTCCAAACAAAAGTAGTTGAACTCACAACGCAATATCTCACAACTAATAGTCAGACTGCTGTCAAATTTTGACAAGTATCGTTTCTAAAGGGTTTTGCAATAAGTGGTTTCATTTTGAATTGTACGCCATCTAAGCAGCTGTTACCTTTTATTGGAAAAACCTCAATAGTTTTGTTATACAATATTTATGATATGTTTCAATATTTTCCTAAAAAAAATGGAAAAAAATGCTTAACATTCCTGTGAAAGCGAATTTGAATTGATTGATTCTCCAAGCAGAATCATGCTCAAAACATGTTGATGGTTAAATCGATTTATACCTAATCTAAGATCTCGAAATATCAAATCCAGTCCAAATCAAATTCACAGCATTTGAACCAAACTGAAAGAAAATATTCTATGTTATTTGTTCCTCGGACTACAAGAAAAAACAGGACCTACTCTACAGCAGTTTCTCCATTTCATCAATTATGCAAAAGCCAATACCCCATATTTTCTTAGGTAGATATAGACGAAAATTTTAATGACAGTAATTATAATTAATTACCGAACAGAGAGTCAGCATCCTGCAGCCACAAAGAACAAGAAGCAACGACGCAATTCAGAAAGAAATACTTATATATAGACGCAAACGCCGCTAATATCACGAAAAATAACACCTATGTGTTTGGCATCCCGAAAAACACGTACCTATAAATTACCTGTGGAACAAGTTTTCGAACTTGGTTTTATGATTCCGTTGTCGAAATATGCGGTTAATGATTGTTCCGTGGTCTTCCTCGTTCTTTTTTTCTAACTTGGTCCAAACGATGGACTTTGCGATGATTGCTTCGAATGTTTCCATTTCCGGCTATACCTGACGTCTCTTTCAACTTGGCAACACGGCATCTTCTGCATTTCTGAAAATGCATCACTCGTATGTAATATCACAAGATCTATGAATTTAGTTCATTCGACTATTAAAGTTTTTTATTTAGGGTGTTTTTTTTTTGAAGGTATATAACTGTAAGTTGGCATTACTGTTCGAGATGGCGACCGATTTAACAGATGTCAAGTGATTTATTCTCAGTTTGATTTGGCAATTCATCATGAATAGACTCACGCCTGAACAACGCTTGCGAATAGTGCAATTTTATTTCGAAAATAATGGTTCTGTGCGGAATACGTATCGCGCACTACGTCCATTTTATTTTGTTTAGCGATGAAGCGCACTTCTGGTTGAATGGCTACGTCAACAAACAAAACTGCCGCATTTGGAGTGAAGCTAATCCTTAAGTGTATGTCGAAACACCGTTACATCCAGAAAAACTGACTGTTTGGTGCGCTTTATGGGCTGGTGGAATCATTGGTCCGTACTTCTTCAAAAACGATGATGGCCAGAACGTTACAGTCAATGGTGATCGGTATAGAGCCATGATTACTAACTTTTTCATTCCTGAATTGAACAACCATGATGTCCAGGAGCTGTGGTTCCAACAAGACGGCGCAACATGTCACACAGCTCGTGCCCAATCGATTTATTGAAAGACACGTTTGGTGACCGCCTAATTTCACGCTTTGGACCTGTGAATTGGCCTCCAAGATCTTGTGATTTAACACCGCTAGACTTCTTTCTGTAGGGCTATGTAAAGTCATTGATCTATGCGGAAAAGCCACAAACCCTTGACCATTTGGAAGACAACATTCGCCGTGTTATTGCCGATATACGGCCACAAATGTTGGAAAAAGTCATCGAAAATTGGACGTCCAGATTGGACTACATCCGAGCCAGCCGTGGCGGTCATATGCCAGATATCATATTTAAAATGTTATGCCACAAGATTATCTTGCGAATAAATAAAATTCATGTCAATCGAATAATCCATCGTTATTTTATTGCAATTTATAGTTCTATAGCTCTAAAAAACACCCTTAATTAATGCTTTACCAAAAAAAAAAATTAACAGCTTCTTCTGGGTGTTGCAGTCTACAGGGTGTTATTTTTTCTGGAACAGTGGCCGCTTCTTTCTTCCAGAACTTTTTTTTTTTTGTACCACTGGTAGTTTAGGATAATGTAAAAAGAAACTTTGTTCCAGTACTACCCTTTTTTATTTCCTGTGCTTTTGTCGTATCTGCTTCTGATCCTCAGGAAAAGTTAAATTCAGCGTCATTCGTTCATTCATGTCAAAAACAACACAGAATCACGCCACAATATCTTAAATTAAAATTCCGGAAGAAAAAGCTAGAAAATCTGCTACCTACAAATTAGTCGAAACCTGTTCCCACAGATAGATCAACTTGTAAAATTGATATTACATAATTAGATGTTAATGGAAGAAGTAAATGATAACCGAATTTAAATCTCATCAAAATCGTTGCACGTAACATTGAATTGACCGTTGGTATTGATGTCATTATAATGTGGTGAATGTATAGCACATTGGGATTGAAAAGTAAGAGGCACTAACAAGTCACTTTGGGATTTTTTCACCTTGGAATCGTAAAGAAATAGAGTTCCGAGAAGTTGAAGGAAAGAAAGGAAAGGCTGTCCATTCTTGAAGATTGAGATGCGGTTAGAAAAAAAAATCTTCTGGTCCTCCTGCACTTCTGACAACAAAAAGATGAAAAGAACATTCCAAATTGTATCATTTCATTTCAACTTCAATTAAAAATTTTTGAAAAAATCTTTCTCGACTCTTTTTCCACATTCAACAAAAAATTCATCTGAAAGCAAACTTCTTCATATCAGATCTAAAGTGACTATTCATTCTATATAATTCTGTGCACGTTGATTGTTGTCTGGACGGTTTTAAAAGAATAATACAGGTCTACATAATGTGTGTATAATTGTGCACTTCACGATCTATGAATCACATGAATACACTTTTACTTTGTGTGCTTTGTGTAGATCTGCCAATTATCCTTATTATCGGTTTCTCATTTCATTATGCCAGTAAAATAGAAGGCAAGATTCATATCAATAGCACAGTTTGTTGTTATTCTGTAGGTATGTTAATACCGAACGATGATTTTGTTAAGATTTTATAATATTATTATTATACGAGGTGTTTTCTACGACAGACTTTGATAGATAGATAGCAGAACATTTTTTATTGGATACTCGAAAATTATGCACTTCTTCTGCAACACTTCACTCTACAGGTGGTCCGAATGACACTGCGATTTTTGGGAAATTACCTTCAAAAAATGTCAATAAGTCCATTTCTTCCCGATTAGTTTTTCCCCTAAATTATTATTATTAAATTATTTTTAGGCACAACATGTCTCAACGAAAAACTTATATTCACTAGGGTATTCTATAAACAATTTTTTAAGGTCATTTTCTAAAAATCGCCGTGTCTTTTGGACCACCTCTTGAGTGATATTAGGCCAATTGAAAAGTCCCCGGTATGTTGCACAGATGACGATGTTTTTATTAAATCAATAAGATTTTTAGTTAGTACCAACTGAGATGCATAGAAAACCTGGTGTATCTACATATACCCGTAAAACTTTCAGACAAAAAGGGAGCTTTTTCAGATTTATACCTACTTGATTTCGAGGGATCGCGTCTGTTTCAGATGGCGCCTACATCGTTCATATTTGACATTTCTCTCGATTCTCGGCTCTCGTGACATTTGAGTATAGAACAATAATATTTTATATTCTATGCTCGTAACAATCTTCTATACTCTGTCATTATATTTCAATGATTTCATTAAAAATTCGATAGGAACTGAATTGTAATTTATTGTGAAAGTTTGTGAAGTCTAAAATCAGTAATTCATTTTTAAAGGGCGCCAGGCAGATAGCAGGAATTCGAAAATTTCTGAAGAGCGCCACCTTACAGAACTTTGGTGAAACAGAAAACCAAAGCAACAGGTAGATATCCCGAAAAGTCTGAAACAAAACGAATCAGTACACACACCAGGGATTCTATGCATCTTAGTACCAACCTTCAAACGATAACTGTCAAAATTTGACAGCAGTCTGACAATATTGTGAAAAATGTTGCGCTTCTCAGCATCTCGTCTCTCGTGCATTTTCAAGAGAGCTATTAATCCTGCTATATGTAATTCCCTTAGAAATATGTCTTCTAAACAAGAGGAAATGTATGCTGATGACTTCGATACCAGATACGAAAAATATTTCAATAACAAAGATATTGACGGTTGGCAAATTAGACAAGGTATCAACGATTTGGTTGGTCATGATATGGTTCCAGAACCAAAGGTTATAATTGCTGCTTTACATGCCTGTCGTAGGGTTAACGATTTTGCATTGACTGTAAGGATACTGCAAACTATGAAGGATAAGTGTGGAGGACGAGTCAATGAAATCTATCCATATCTTCTTCAAGAAATCAGACCTACTTTGGATGAACTTGGAATTAATACCCCTGAAGAATTAGGTTATGATAAGCCTAAATTATTCTTAGAATCTGTAGATGATAAGCATTGAATGAAAGTGTTGCATGATTTGTAATAGAAAATTATTGATAGAAAAAATGGTTGAACATTTTACGTTTTGTATTTTCTAATATCCATTTAGGGATATTATGTAATGTATAAATCATAGAAAAAAAATTAGTTTGTGAGATATTGCGTTGTGAGTGTAGCTACTTTTGTTATTTGAAAAAAGATGGAAAAAAATAGAATTTCGTGTGCTGATGAAATATTGCTTTGCGAAGGGAAAAACTACAGTTGAAGCAAAATCTTAGCTTGATGAAGAGTTTCGGGCTCTGCACCAGGAAAATCAACCATAATTGATTGGTATGCTAAGTTTAAACGTGGTGAAATGAATACCGAAGACGGCGAACGCAGTGGACGCCCAAAAGATGCTGTCACTGACGAAAAAATCAAAAAAGTTCACAAAATAATTTTGAATGACCGTAAAATGAAGTTGATCGAGTTAGCTGACATTGTGAAGATATCATCTGAACGTGTACATCATATCATTCACGATTATTTGTACATGAGAAAGATGTGTGCAAAATGGGTGCCGCGCGAGCTCCCAATCGATCAAAAGCAACTACGTGTTAATGATTCTGAGCAGTGTTTGAAGCTGTTTAAGTGCAATAAACCTGAATTTTTGCGTTGATATGTAACAATGGATGAAGCAAGGCTCCATCATTTCACTCCGGAGTCCAATCGACAGTCAGCTGAGTGGACTGCACACGATGAACCGAATCTAAAGCGAGGAAAAACACAACAGTCAGCTGGCAAGGTTATGGCATCAGTATTCTGCGATGCGCAAGGTAAAATATTCATTGATTGCCTCCAAAAGGGCCAGACCATCAACAGCGATTATTATATAGCGTTTTGGATCGTTTAAAGGATGAAATCGTTAAAAAACGACCCATTTGAAGGAAAAAAAGGTGCTGTTTCATCAAGAGAATGCGCCGTGTCACAAATCAATGGAAGCAATGGCAAAATTGCATGAATTGGGCTTCGAATTGCCTCTGCATCCACCGTATTCGTCAGATCTGGCCCCCAGCGACTTTTTCCTGTTCTCAGACCTCAAAAGACTGCTCGCTGGAAAGAAATTAAGCGCCAATGAAGAAGTAATCGCCAAACCAAAAGCGAAAGCGAAAGACAAATCGTACTACAAAAATGGTATCGAAGAGTTGGAAGATAGCTATAATCGCTGTATCGCTCTCGAAGATAACTATGTTGAATAATAAAATCGAATTTTGCAAAAAAAAGTGTTTTACTATGGTAGATCCGGGACTTTTCAACTGACCTGTTACTGACAATTTCGTCAAAATTTTTATCATTCTCCTAGCCCGAAATTTACAAGAGTTATTTAGCGATTTAGCACTATTGACTCACCCTGTATAATAACTATTCCAAGCTTGTGCAGAAATTTGTGTTGATAGCTTCATCAGAATCATCGAAAATTCAAGCAGAATATGGAAAAAATGAAGAAAGTATTGATGTGAATTCAGTGCTTTCATTTTTTTTTCTGTATCTTAATACCTATATGTTATTGAAAATACTTCCTCACCTTCAGAATCAGGTGAAACACGCATGGCTATATAATTTAGATCCATATATCTCTGTTATTAATGCTAAACGTAGATATCCACCACCGAATTAGATATTATATTTTGGCAAATGAGGAGGTCACTTGGTGTTACTTAGCGAATAATTCTGACGAAATTTCCTCTGCCTACCATTATCAATCGAAGGTCGATGCGAAAAAAACACATCTAAAAAAGAACCATCTAAGAATGGCGAACGTTTTCCTGACTACGGTGTAAAACAACATTAGCAATGTAGCTGTCATTAATATAAATGTGAGAGATCCTTCAAGACGAATAATTAACAGTAGGTAGGTTAAAGCGAATTTGATGCCACTCTTTTTTTTTGGCATCTTTTCCAAAGTTTAATGATGTGCCATTTGAATTGTTGTGTTCGAGTAATGGCCATCGACAATTGAGGTACACTTGAATCAATTATTATCGATTGTTCGGGAATTATTTCCGACTAATAAAAAAAATATAAAAGATGAAATATATTGGATAATTGATTGCGTACCAAAGGTATGGCAGTTTTCGAAATTAGTTATTCTGTGCGATAAATTTTGGGAGATATGAATTCTACAGTTCATATTGAAATATAAAGGATGTCTCAAAATAAATGGTCAATAATTTACAACCGTATTTTACCATCAAAAATAGAATCCGAATCTTTGCATTAAGTTAAACAAATAAAGGGTGTTTTTTTTAGAGCTATAGAACTTTAAATTGCAATAAAACAACGATGGATTATTCGATTGACATGAATTTTATTTATCCGCAAGATAATCTTGTGGCATTACATTTTAAATATGATTTCTGGCATATGACCGCCACGGCAGGCTCGGATGTAGTCCAATCTGGACGTCCAATTTCCGATGACTTTTTCCAACATTCGTGGCCGTATATCGCCAATAACACGGTGAATGTTGTCTTCCAAACGGTCAAGGGTTTGTGGCTTATCCGCATAGACCAATGAATTTACATAGCCCCACAGAAAGTAGTCTAGCGGTGTTAAATCACAAGATCTTGGAGGCCAATTCACAAGTCCAAAACGTGAAATTAGGCGGTCACCAAACGTGTCTTTCAATAAATCGATTGTGACACGAGCTGTGTGACATGTTGCGCCGCATAGACCAATGACTTTACATAGCCCCACAGAAAGAAGTCTAGCGGTGTTAAATCACAAGATCTTGGAGGCCAATTCACAAGTCCAAAACGTGAAATTAGGCGGTCACCAAACGTGTCTTTCAATAAATCGATTGTGGCACGAGCTGTGTGACATGTTGCGCCGTGTTGTTGGAACCACAGCTCTTGGACATCATGGTTGTTCAATTCAGGAATGAAAAAGTTAGTAATCATGGCTCTATACCGATTACCATTGACTGTAACGTTCTGGCCATCATCGTTTTTGAAGAAGTACGGACCAATGATTCCACCAGCCCATAAAGCGCACCAAACAGTCAGTTTTTCTGGATGTAACGGTGGTTCGACATACACTTGAGGATTAGCTTCACCCCAAATAAGGCAGTTTTGTTTGTTGAGGTAGCCATTCAACCAGAAGTGCGCTTCATCGCTAAACAAAATAAAATGGACGTAGTGCGCGATACGTATTCCGCACAGAACCATTATTTTCGAAATAAAATTGCACTATTTGCAAGCGTTGTTCAGGCGTGAGTCTATTCATGATGAATTGCCAAACCAAACTGATAATAAATCACTTGACAGCTGTTAAATCGGTCGCCATCTCGAACAGTAATGCCAACTTAAAGTTATTTACCTCGAAAAAAAAACACCCTATATTTGGAATTCGGAAAATCCAAGAATGATTGTTGAAAAGCCTCTCCATCCTCAACATGTCACTGTTTGGTGAGGTTTTTGGACTATGGTGGTGTGATTGGACCTTACTTATTCGTAAATGAGGCTGGTGCAACTGTTACAGTGAATTTAATACGCTAACGAGCTATGATTAATGATATTTCATAGCCGGGATTGGATTCTTTTTCCCTGTGTATTTTCAGGCACAACTCGATATTAAAAAGAAATTCCATTCGATTGAAATGGTATTCTCTAAACGTATCCTCAAAAATCAAGACTCTAGGTCATTTCTCTCGTGAGTTATCGCATTCACAAACGGATGTAATTCACCTGTGAGCACGCCTCGTGTATATGTTACATGCAATAGAAAAAAAAAACAATATATAGGTAGTAGAATCGATGATTTCATATCTCCATATTGTAATCGAACTTTCAGCTGCTTTACGTCAGATATAATAAAATATCATTAACTCTTATATAAAACAAGCTGAACTCCTTCGATAAAGCTATACGTTATTCGTTTCTTTGATAGGTTATTTTCCGGTAGGAGATTTAAGTTTTATTGGCCTCTTACGAGTCGAATTCTTATTAGGCATTTCTAATAATGACTATTTCGAATCGATAATATTTGTTGAACAAAGAGACTGAAATGAAAAATTTGGAATTATCAGTTCGAAATTGATTGGACAACATGCTTACAGAACCGTTCTATTGAATGAAAAATATTTAACACATAAAATTTTGTTTTATTTTTTGACATTTGTATGAATGAAATATACGATATTATGTGATAATTTGAAAATGTCATTCCCAACATATTTTTCGTTTCAAAGATCGATTTCCGGACTTTTTACTCAACATTAGAAATAATAAACGAAATGTAAATTTCCATTGATAAACCTTTGGGATTGGAAGAGCAAGAAATTTTTTCAATGCTCCATGAAATTCACAATATTAATAAACAGGGTGGATATCACAACAACTATTTCGTACCCCAATATTTTCCAGTTTTGATACAACATTTGGAGAACAATTCATAACGGATGTTTTTTTTCTTAACTTTAAGTTGGCATTACTGCTCAAGATGGCGACCGATTTAACAGCTGTCAAGTGATTTATTCTCAATTTGATTTGGCAATTCATCATGAATACATTCACGCCTGAACAACGCTTGCAAATAGTGGAATTTTATTTCGAAAATAATGGTTCTGTGCGGAATACGTATCGCGCACTACGTCCATTTTATTTTGTTTAGCGATGAAGCGCACTTCTGGTTGAATGGCTACGTCAACAAACAAAACTGCCGCATTTGGGGTGAAGCTAATCCTCAAGTGTATGTCGAAACACCGTTACATCCAGAAAAACTGACTGTTTGGTGCGCTTTATGTGCTGGTGAAATCATTGGTCCGTACTTCTTCAAAAACGATGATGGCCAGAACGTTACAGTCAATGGTGATCGGTATAGAGCCATGATTACTCATGATGTCCAGGAGCTGTGGTTCCAACAAGACGGCGCAACATGTCACACAGCTCGTGCCACAATCGATTTATTGAAAGACACGTTTGGTGACCGCCTAATTTCACGTTTTGGACCTGTGAATTGGCCTCCAAGATCTTGTGATTCAACACCGCTAGACTACTTTCTGTGGGGCCATGTGAAATCATTGGTCTATGCGGATAAGCCACAAACCCTTGACCATTTGGAAGACAACATTCGCCGTGTTATTGCCGATATACGGCCACAAATGTGTATCTGCCAATCAGAGAATTCCAGCGTTAATTACAATTTTTGATGCTAAAATCAAAAGATGCCAACCGCAGTTGTAGGTGTAAGTGAAACGTAAACGTATTTTTCTAACTATGATCTCGAAAATTGTTGGCAAAAGATGTTCACAATATTATTACAAACCATGAGCTTCAAAAAATCTCACTCAAGATCGACGTTTTCAGTCATCGGAAGAAAAAAATCAGCTATTTCTCCAAAGCCTAAGCAAGGACGGAAATCGAACTTATAAATTCCATATTGAGGTTCTATTACGTAAAGTGGGTCACTTATTATGCAGTAGTATCGGCTGACTTCGATCTAGATGGGAGAAATTTCACTTTTAACATCATGTAACACTTATAGGCAGAAAGCAGAGAAAGAGATAGGTATATGTGCTGGCGGTGAAATTCCAAGACGATCTGGTATCTTCTCATTGGACCGGATTAACGAATTCCTGCGCAAATCTCGATTGAGATTAATTGATCTTTTGGGTTTAGTTGATTGGATTGGTTTTTTTTTCTTTCGGCGGTTGTACTTTCTACAGGACGTTTGAACTAGATTAAGCTGTCACGTTTGTTTGTTTATTCATCTAGATGGAGATGGGATAAACCCTGAAATATGTACCTATTTATAAAGGGATTTCCAATAGCAAACAAAGCCAAAAAATCCAGTGACCTGCTTACATGAAACACCCTGTACAGGGTGGGCAGATTTCGATGTTTTAGCACTACAACTTTTGAGCCAGAGGAGAATTTTGTAGAAATAAGTGAAAAGAATAGAAATAATCAGATTGACGGAAGGACTGCTCTTGTTATAGAAAGCTCAATTTTTCTGTGTTCATCAACAGTTGAAACCATAGAAATATTGAGACTCTTAGGTGAAAAGAGGTTTTTGGCCATTTTCTATTATTTATATTGATCCGAATCATACGATATTATATATTTTTGAAATCAGGATTTTTCCTGATTTCAAAGCTTTCAGAAAATGACACAAAAATCTAGTGTTCCCGTTTGAAAAAACAAAACTTTGAGTCATAGCTTCGTCATTAAAAACCCTTTTGAAAAAACGAGCACGCCATTGGATTCTACGTAAAAAAGTGCCTGTATAATGTATTAATTTCAGAGCTCTATCATCAGTATTAGCGGAGATATAAATGTTTTTCGATATCGCCATTTTTCCAATTTTCGCTTATAACTCGAAAACAAAAGAAGGTGGCCAAAAATGAATACTACCCTTGTTAGTTTCTCAGAAAAAGAGATCGAGAAGTGGGTATCAGATTTTGTCTATCTCCTCTGGTTCAAAAGTTGTAGTGCTAAAACATCGAAATTTGCCCACCCTGTACATATTTCAGGGTTTATCCCAGTTCAATGTTGAAATATTCTTTGTGTGGATGAAAATAATAGTGCTCTTTGTTATATTTGCAATGGTTTCACATTCCTCGCTACCACAGTAGTAAACTCCTGTCTGCAAATGTCGATTATCGAAAATGTTGAACCAGAACAATAACAAAGGTGAAATATCCACCTACCAAATCCAAACAACAACCATCAAACATTTCATAAGTATGATTTCATATCGATTCAACGACTCGATTCATATCAAGAAGATAAACTCTGTAAAATGATACTTCACTTGCCTGCCATAAAGAGCTATATCGAGTTCCTAAAGAACAAATTCTCCCGAATCCAAGGTTACCAAAGAAGATAATCATAAAATTTACATGTTTCTGTGAACCCACAACCGAGATGGTATAGGCCATAATTCAAAATAAGAGATTTGCTCCAAGGCTTCCATCTATGTCATGTATAAGTCTTCTTTGTTCAAGACATCTCGCAATCATTTTGATATTCTGAAGTTGTTTGTGGTTGAAATTTGTATGTATGAGGTGAAATACGCATTTTTTATGAAATATTGTATGTAGGTTGAGAGGATGACTAACTTTCATCTTGAATGGATGTTGTATTCGAGAACGTGATCCAAATATACTATCTTGTCCATATTCACTAATACGGAAATTGTATTATCATCTTGTTATTCGTGAATTATTACCATATTTATAGGTTGAAGGATTCTTCTTCAAAAGTTCATGTTTAATCGTGCTTTGGGCATTTAATTCAAAAACACTGAATCAAATTCTGTATACATATACTTAACCTACATTGATATGACAGTAGATACATAGGTATTCATATTTATTTATTCGCCTTGTAATACCATTTCTTTCTCAACAATATTTTAGTCAAAAGAAAAAAAATTAAAGACAGTAGCAGGCAAACCAAATGAATAGGCGGCAAGTCTACATATCTTGTAGGTTTAATCAGACGGCAGATCTACAAAACCTGCAGATCTGAATAAATAAATTAATATAAGGACTGCGCAACGTTTCAGAATTTTAATTCATCTTCACCAAAACGAGCTTGAAACGTTCTTCCCGATATATGAAAAATTTCAGGTAATAGAAATTCTTTCCAGCGATAAATTTGATATAAAGATAGATAATTCGAAATATGTCTAAAAAAAGAACATCAATCTGATTACTGCTGATGGAATTGTAATGGAACCAATTCGATACAGATAAATATTAAATTGAAAAGGAATGGGTGAAGCGATTCTTGTAATATCTGCGGAATCAATCATAAAACATTAATATCTACTCTTTATGTGTCGAACTAAAAGCACCGTTTTGAGTCAACTGTTTTCAGTCAGTCTATAGGAAACATTGTGCTTGCTGGTAGATCTACAAAGACGGAAAATCTGCATGGATAGCCTCTTTAAACGGCAGGTCTACAAAACCTGCAGGTCTACTTAGAAGGTAGATCAACATAGCCGGCAGATCTAACTAAATATAAATCATTATAAGGACAATTTTACTATTCTGAATTTTACTTCATCTTTCCCAAAACGAGCTTGAAACGTTCTCCACAATATCTGTAGAATTTCAGGTAAAAGAAATTCTTTCTAGTGATTCGATATAAAGATAAGTAATTTGAAATCTATCTAAAAAAACATCATCCTGATAACTGTTGATGGAATTGTAATTGAATCAAATCGAGATGGATAACAGTAAATTAAAAAAGAATCAATCACAAAATACAGGTTTGAATCAACTGTTTTCAGTCGATAGTAAACGTAGTAGATCTACATGGACAGAAAGTCTACATAGCCTGTAGGTCACTTAGACGAAGATCTACGAAATCTGCAGCTCTATTTAGAAGCAGATCTACTTAAAAAGCATATCGTTGGTAGATCTATATATAGACGGAAATCTATAAGTGTACTTAGATGGCAGATCTATATAGACTACAGATCAACGTGGCTGATAGATCTACATAGACGGCAGATCTACATAATCTGCAAGTCTACTCTGTGACAGATCTACATAGACGACTGATTAACGTGGCTGGTAGATCAGATTAGACGGCAGATCTACATAATTTACAAATCTACTCAATCAGCAGATCTATACATGATCGATTAACATGGCTTGTAGATTTAAAAAGACGCCAAATCTATATAGACGATAGATATTCATAATCTACAAGTCTACTTACGGGGCAGATCTATATAGACGGCAGATCTACGTGGCTGGTTGATGTTTGGATGCCTAATACATATTTTAACTTTCATTGCTACTGTTTCAACATTGTTGAAATCCTGCAGATCTACATGATTTACAGATCTACTTGAGCAGTAGATCTATAGAGATGACCGATTAATATGACTGGTAGATTTAAAAAGACGCCAAATCTATATAGACGACAGATATTCATAATCTACAAGTCTACTTTGGAGGCAGATCTATAAAGACGGCAGATCTACGTGGCTGGTTGATATTTGGATGCCTAATATATATTTTAACTTTCATTGCTACTGTTTCAACTTTGTTGAAATGATCATTACATTTCAAGCATCTTCTCGATCGAAATTTGATATTGTGAAAGTAAGACCATCCGATAGCCATCAACCAGTAACCTTATGGATCTATCATCATCATCTGCATAACCTCCCGTCTACCGGAAAACCATTTGGAGCCTCATTGTTCATCCTAAGACGATTAGGCTTAAGTGGCCCATCCACGGTCAGGTGTCAAAGTTTGACCGGCACGTCGCGGTTCGAATAAAGGTATCGAAATCCACCTGTCGGTCACCAGTAGGTCGAAGCTAGGAAGGGGAGTCGCGAGCAAGAAGATTTTTGGTAGTGAGCGTCAGTGCCAGTACACACTGTCGTCAGCCGGTGTTTGTCCGATACGACTTAAGTCTGTGCCGAGAAGTGCGTCCGCGATCGTTGAGTGCTGTTCGATCTAGAGTGCCGCGCGCCCGCTCTACCCCAGAACCGAAGTGGATTTGTTTTATGTGCCCTTTTTCCGGTGCGTCGTTGCCGATTTTTGCGTAGTTTCCGTAAGTTGGGGATTATTTTGATTTTTTGGTCCTTCGAGCCGGATTCGATAGGGGTATCGGTGGATGTTTCCTGAAAGAGTTGTTTTTATGAGGGAATTTGAGTGGTTTTCGGATGTTTTAATTTTGTGTTATGAATTTCTTGACATTTAATTAGAACAAGAAAAAGACTTCAGCTTATTTTGGGTATTATTTTGAGTACCATCATGCTTTTTAGGAAGTTCTGGATTTTGTGATTCGAAATTGAATTCTTTTATAGTTTCTATTGTTTTTATTGGAGAAAGAGAAAGACATGATGAAATCGCATAGTTTACGCCCCAGCGTGTATTCCCTTGTATTTTCCTTTTTGTAGCATCACAACTTCAAATTTCAAGATTTTTGTTTTGTCGGTTTTTAATTTGATATCCCAATTTTTATCTTCTGAAATTTATGATTATGATTGAGAGCTATGAAAATGATATGAAGAATATTTTCATGCTTCTATATCTCGTAGTTTTAATGATTTTGTTTTATTCAATTTTCGGATCATTTTAAATTTAAATTCTGAATAAATCAGGATGTTCAGCATGTTTTTTTCAATTAATTCAAAGGTTTATTCATAAAAAGATAGGTCACTTCCAAATATATGCAACAAATGTTATCAATATCGCAGAGTTCTTCGATATCATAATTCTCGTACAAAATTTTATCTGTTTGAGAGAATTTCTTATTATCATTTTTTCAAATGTTCAAAAGTACAAAAATCTATATTACAATTACAGGTTACAAAAAACCCCAGAAGGGATACATAATACAGAAAATAGATTATAAAAATCTGAAACACAAAAAAAATAAAACTGGAAGAAAAACGTATGAATTTACTAGATTCAACGAAATTTCTTTATAATGATTTCCTGAAGTACAGAAAAGCATTATCCAAATAGCCAGTAGTTTCGAATTCTTCTTTAATGATTTTCTCACCTACAAGCATAAGTATAATACCTAATGGTGAGGTGATCATCTGCATTCATTAAAATTGATAGCTTTTGAAACTGTATAATGATAACAATTAGTACATGGAAGCATAACTATAAACCAGCGGAATTATAATGACTAAGAAGATCCTTGGAATACCAGAAACGAAAAAAACACTTCCTCATATATACTAAGACGAATTTATTCTATTTGGATTTTTTTATGAATTATTCAAACAACAATTTTATCGATTTTTAATATATTTATCATATTTATTAATAAGACCTGATTAGCTATAAAATTTGAAAAAAATAACTTTTGCGCGTCAACTATAAGTGTTGCTTCGAAATTACTATATGTTATTGATAATCAAAGGTTGAAAATGAGAAAAATAGTGGAAACGTTAGCGCTTTCGATTCCTGGTATTTATTAAAGAATCATTCCAATCAGTTGACATTGACACCAACTTATGAAATTTTATTGCTTGTTTTGTCAACTTTCGAAGTTCAAATATTAGTCATCAGAATTTCCAAATTCAGCAATTCCATATCCTTTCAGAATTTCATCAGGTATTTATAAGTATTGGGCTTTTCCTTTTACCGAAGTTCTCTTAATTTATTACAAATTTCGGAGGAACATCGAATTTAAAACCACCCAAAACCGGTACAGTGTGAACTTGGTTCGACCGTGATATCCTTCCATCTCTTGGAAACTTTTATTAAGACTTCAAACATGATTATTTATATAATTAATGAACACGTCGATGTTTTCAAGAAGAGCATTTATTTCTCACATCTGTTTTTTTCATGTTTACAAGTAGAATGCAATTACTCTCAGTGCAGAAATGTCAAAAGAAACATTCTGGAGTCATTCCAAGATCAACAATATAATTTAAAAGATGAATAACACAATAACTCAAGACGTGACAAGTATGACAAATGTGGCAAGTTCGGGTTGCAAAATGATATTCGATGTACGTATGTGTTTTGAATTTCTTCTTCAATTTGTAACATCTACTTGCGATTGTAGTCTGCCTCTTTTGGAAGTTATCCTTGCTCTACTTGAGAAGTTGCTCAATTTCCTAAGTCTTGTAACAAATATACCTACTTTGAGTTAC
This sequence comes from Harmonia axyridis, assembly GCF_914767665.1. Lineage (NCBI taxonomy): Eukaryota > Metazoa > Arthropoda > Insecta > Coleoptera > Coccinellidae > Harmonia > Harmonia axyridis. The sequence continues at coordinate 42,298,459 of NC_059505.1, forward strand.
AGTTGAGTGTTGAGGAATACCTCCTTTCATCTTGATCTTCATATTTGTTTCAATTCGTGTTGGTACCAAAAGAAATTGGTAGCAATCGTTGAACACCAATGATTATTTGGAACACAAATTTTACAGAAGAATATTCGGAGAGTTGAATTAGTAACACTTTTTCTACTTTATATTCTATTAACTTGCAATGTTTTGCAAGGTATTTACATTTCAATAGGCACATCTTCATGGTTTAATATATAACCAACTAGTTGACTCAGCAGATGTTACTTCGTCAGAAATTCAGCTTTCATTTCGATAGCATAATAAAAAAAAATAAACAAGCATTTTAGAACCATTTCACAAATCAAAATTATTATAATGGCAACACTGGTTATTATTTTTTGACATTTCTTATGTCATTTGTGTTTAGTAGGTTATGTCATTTCATCATAGAAAAATACAATCTTCACCAACGTTCAGAAATTGTTTATTGATTATCAAAATCATACAATTTTGTGAATACTGATAGAAATTTAAGACGAATTTGAAAGAACAACATTATTCAGATAATCGACTCACTATTCGTTGTATTGTAGTCATGAATTCTTATTATATTTATCTCAGTACATATTCATGAATGAGCACTGAATTTTATGAAAAAATTCAACAAATTGCAAACATTGTTGAATAGTGTATCTTTGCATTATTGAATGGCATAACCTCCTGAACACAAATGACATAAGACATGTCAAAAAACATTGTTGCCATTATAACTATTTTCTGTCTCATGTACATGTATGTTCAGCTAGTTCTGATATTTTTTAATAACGAACTTTCTATTGAATTCTTGAAGTGAGAATAATGATCCAAATTGGCTCCTAATAATATATACGCCTTCAGAAGGAGCTAAATAACTTTCCACACTGTTGCCAATCCAGCAATTGTAAATATTTTTATTTCCCAATAACCAAACCCCGAGAAATGATGAAACGTCTAAATTTCACTATTCTAATCAAATTTTCGTCCAGTATACAGTTAGCCGTTGTTATATAAATATTACGTAAAGCAATTCTTTAACACTGAACCGAAGACTACTACCAAATGTGACATGATACCTACTTCGACTACAATACCGAAGTTTCTTTTGTGATCAGAAACTGAAAGAGATCTAAGTGCAATATTGCAAATTGCTGGCAGTGAAAGTGCAGTAAATCTTGTGTAATGTAATTATTCAGAATTGGTTTATTGAGCAGAAAACGAAATATACAGGCAATTAATGGCATTTTCTGCAATGTGCAAATTATTATATTTGTATTGGATTTATGAGAGTGCAGGATTATGCAAAGTGTATTCAACCTGACTTAGTTCGATGTACAATTTATCGTATTTTGGGAATTCCTCACCGATGCCAACATGAAATTTGTGTGAATTGTATCGAACTACATTACACTAAAAAATAAACTCCTAAGTGGAAGTTTAAATGAAATTTTACGCAACGTAGCTTTAGTGACGTCAAAATCAAGGGCCATACACGAAAGAATTTGTTTTTGATATTGATTCTTTCATGAAGATCACTATGATGTAAGTAATGAACTTATTATAAAGGGTGTTTTTTTTAGAGCTATAGAACTTTAAATTGCAATAAAACAACGATGGATTATTCGATTGACATGAATTTTATTTATCCGCAAGATAATCTTGTGGCATTACATTTTAAATATGATTTCTGGCATATGACCGCCACGGCTGGCTCGGATGTAGTCCAATCTGGACGTCCAATTTTCGATTACTTTTTCCAACATTTGTGGCCGTATATCGGCAATAACAAGGCGAATGTTGTCTTCCAAATGGTCAAGGGTTTGTGGCTTATTTGCATAGACCAATGGCTTTACATAGCCCCACAGAAAGTAGTTTAGCGGTGTTAAATCACAAGATCTTGGAGGCCAATTCGCAGGTCCAGAACGTGAAATTAGGCGGTCACCAAACGTGTCTTTCAATAAATCGATTGTGGCACGAGCTGTGTGACATGTTGCGCCGTCTTGTTGGAACCACAGCTCCTGGACTTCATGGTTGTTCAATTCAGGAATGAAAAAGTTAGTAATCATGGCTCTATACCGATCACCATTGACTGTAACGTTCTGGCCATCATCGTTTTTGAAGAAGTACGGACCAATGATTCCACCAGCCCATAAAACGCACCAAACAATCAGTTTTTCTGGATGTAACGGTGTTTCGACATACACTCGAGGATTAGCCTCACTCCAAATGCGGCAGTTTTGTTTGTTGACGTAGCCATTCAACCAAAAGTGCGCTCCATCGCTAAACAAAATAAAATGGACGTAGTGCGCGATACGTATTCCGCACAGAACCATTATTTTCGAAATAAAATTGCACTATTTGCAAGCGTTGTTCAGACGTGAGTCTATTCATGATGAATTTCCAAACCAAACTGAGAATAAATCACTTGACAGCTGTTAAATCGGTAGCCATCTTGAACAGTAATGCCAACTTAAAGTTATATACCTCGAAAAAAAAACACCCGTTAGTTTAATATTATTTCATTGTGAAGACTATTTTCATCTTTGATTCATTACTTTCTTACTAAAGTAATATATTTGAAGTTATAATTTAATGCTGTTTAAAATTTCTTAGGGTTTGAATGAACCTTTTCGAATCTATTCAGATTCTGAAATTGACGTCATCGCTTGCGTCATCGTTAAATCATCCAATGCAGTTCACTTGATATTAGTTATGCATTATTTGGGTTTTTAGAACTTTTAGTATATTCAATAACGTTTTGTTTTGTCCCAGTTATATTCTTTCATGAAGATACCAATAAATTAGACAATTTTTTCTCTGCCAAATATATCCTTGTGCATTGTAATTACTATCGATGTTCTGCAGATATATTGTTAGTTAATTTATCATATGAAACACGAATGCCAAAAATTATCGAAATATCCCAATTAGATATCATTAGATGTTCTCATTTCAATGCCATAAGTAATGTAGTAGGTAATGATTCTTCGTGTAATTTCTGAAATTGGAACCTCAGTATAATATCGAATACAATACGAAACCAATTTGATGTTAATTGACCGGACTGCGGCTATTGTGGTTTGCTACCGTTAGCGCTTTCGTCGTCCAAGAATTTTGTAAGTTTGAAGTGTATCAACATCCTTGGTATTGTTATTTCGACAGTGCCATCATCAAAATGCAAAGACCCAGACTTAATTGCTTCAACGACCTTGATGATCCCGTCATTAACAGACTCATAAGGAGCTAATTTATAACAGGCATTGTACTTTGAAGATTGTAATACTTGAGAGTTGTGTGTTAATTGTTGTAGAATGTAATCTGTGGGAGGTTTAGTTTGGAAAACGGTGCAAATTTTCACACAGGTTCATTGTAGTATCGGAGAATCTCGCAAAATATCGCAAATGGAGGAAAATATCCTGATGAGCATTGGCGTAACTAGAGTTGACTCATGAGGGGAGTTACCCCACTTTGAAAAAGCAAAATCTTGCAATTTTTTATAATTTTTTTCATTTCTTCTAATCAATGGGAGTTATGTCCTCAAAAACCCCTCTACACCAATGAGGATAAATGATATTTACTGTCATTTTCTGGTTTTCCCGACTTTTCTTGACACTTTCCTCATTTTAGAGAAAATGACTTCAATATTCTAGAGACACAGTAATCAATACTTTTTATTCGATCTTTCTTATTGCAATATATTGAATGTTTTCTTTGAAACTACTGCTGTCTCGATAATATTGAAATAATTTTTCTCGAAAACACTAGTCTTAGCGGCTTTTAAGAGAGTCGCCTTTTTTGTGGAGAAAAGTTGGAAAAATCAGGCTGTGAATAGTCCCTATCATCATTGGCGTAGATGTTAATGGCGACTGAAGACACGATACCCCTAAAAACTACGCCTCTGGCATTGTAGGAATTCAACAAAACATGAAAATATTGGAAATCCTCTGATCAGTACTCCAAAATTCAAACATTAAACATTTGGTATCAACTGAAAAGAAGTGTGTTCAAACTCCAATGAAATTTCCATAGCTACTTGGCTTGACTTGATTTCAAGTCAAGTCAAGTATTTATTTATCAAGTACATGAATCATATCAAGCCACTTGATTTTAAGTAGTTTATTGTCAATAAAAAATGATGAAATGAGAAAGAACCTTGTGAACAACACTTTTATTTATTAAACTTATTGTATAAAAGAACCGAAAATATATATATTTTTTGAATAGAAACATAAATTAAATCACTATAAATCCTAGAATAAAAAATAATAAAAAAAAGGTTCTTAATATTGAGAAAACCACAGGCTTTGTTTGATTTCAAGATTTTCCATACAGAATCTAAGACACTTGAGGCATCTTATAGATTTGTCGCCTAACCTATTGCGGGTTTTTGTAACTGTAAGAGCAGCTCTGGAAAATTGTCTGTCAACAGGAGCTGAAGATGCTGGCTTTGATTAAAAATCCTTGGTCATTTTGGCCAAGTTTGGAAAGATATTTCTAAAACTACCAAAATCTACTAATAGATTTCATGTAAATGTGAGAAAACTACTAATGAAGTCACACTGGCGAATGCTTCAGTCTCTCGGCGCTCGAGGAATCCCCTTATTTAGTCTAAGCGCGCACGAGATTGCAGAAATATATGCCGTGCGACACGTGCATATCAAGCTCAAGTAATATCAAGTAGCTTGATATCAAGTCAAGCAATAAATATCTACAATCCAGCCAAGTCAAGCTTAAATATGTAATTTTTCACGAACTTGATTTTCAAGTCAAGTAGTGTGTAAATTTCGTTCATTCATAAGCTAAATCAGCTAATTGGTTTTGGGGTTATAGCTGTCTGAAATATTTATAACTCAAATTCTATATAACCACCCTATATTTCAGCAGAGTGTGGCAAATGACTTCTTAGATAACTAACCTAAGGTTATATGGGCAGTGTTGATGTCCAGAAAAAATTCTTCAGTTCGTGACTAAGTTCATGTGTACCCAAGTCTAAAAATCGAGTTCAAGGTTAACGGGAAGCATGAAGGAAAAGGAATGCCTCTTCATACGACGGTTGTTGAGTTAAGGTTATTAATGATACACCTTGAACAAATTCCACTGGGAGGATTTTAAGATCGATCTGGTAGAGAAACTAGTTAGAATCTAATATCTAATATGAGTCTCATGACAGGCATCTTGATTATAATAATATTATATAAATATTTTGCATACTCGAATTGATTCGGAAACTGTAATTAAATTCGGGTATTTTATGAAATCATCTTAATCAGTTTCATTTTATATTTTACAGTTTTCGTAAAATTTACAGGGTGATTCAAAAGTCCAGGTTATAACTTAAGGATAATAAAATAAGAACTTCTCTCAACTGATTATTTTTTATATCTTGAATACCTTCGGAGATAAAGGCTGTTAAACTTAATTTTCTTTCTTATTTATTTTGTAAATTCTGAACGAGTTGGGATAATACAGAATGGCCTATTAGGCGTTTATGGAAAACTTATCATAATTTTGAACTGAAAATTTACATTTTGGAATTTGAGACAATGATCTTTCTCTCTAAAATATTTTCAGATCGTCACAACTTCCGGTTATACCGGAAACATACTACTACTTCCTATTTTCAAATGGCACACCCAGTATATTATTGCATTATTATATAGCTTTTTTGATGACAATTTCAGCAATATGCCATACCTTGGGTGAAAACTCAACCGTTCAAGAGTTAATGGGATTCTTATGAAAAAAATGGTAGCGATGAGGACTCACATTTTTACGAATTTTTTGGCAGAGAAAGCTTTTATCGAAAAATTTTCTTCTTTTTCGATTCTGCAAATACAAAATTTATGAGACTGTTTGCGATTTGGGCCAAAAACATACAGGGTGTTTATAAGAAGATCAAGAACTTGGACGTTATACAATTTGATTTGACTCCAAAATAAACATGTTCCAAGAATGTCTCTTCAAACTCAAGTCGACTTGTTTTGTCATATTTTTAGATTCTCCCCAGACATTCAGGGTGTTACGTATTCAAATTGGCATCTAACATTATGGATTTCATATTCGCACTCGATTGTCTGAACGCATAGGAGGTACAGTCACAAAAGCGTATTGATAAAACCGTGTAAGACTTGTGTTAGTATCCTTATCCGTTGTCTTTTATTGAGTAATAATACAATTTGGAAATTGTTCCACGCCATTGAAAGGTATCGGGAACCGACTACAGTTTTTCTTTTGCGATACTATTCAAGTGTGCTTTTTCGTTCGAATATTCCAGATAGCGGAATCCCGTTATCAACGTGGTGTGAGATATCCCTCAAATTTAGCAAAACCGTATATTGTTTGTACATGTAGTTTTCTGAACCCGAATACAGGATGTGCTAATTCTAACTTTCAATCTGAGAATAATGCCTGATGTCTGAAAACACTCTGGGAAAATGCCGAAAAATATATAAAATAGTTTATTATGTTCGTCTGTCTCGTTGAGAATCTTAAATCAATAGCATAGGGAGATAACGGGTGTTTTTTTTCGACGTATATAACTTTAAGTTGGCATTACTGTTCAAGATGGCGACCGATTTAACAGCTGTCAAGATATTTATTCTCAGTTTGGTTTGGCAATTCATCATGAAGAGACTCACGCCTGAACAACGCTTGCAAATAGTGCAATTTTATTTCGAAAATAATGGTTCTGTGCGGAATACGTATCGCGCACTACGTCCATTAGCGATGAAGCGCACTTCTGGTTGAATGGCTACGTCAACAAACAAAACTGCCGCATTTGGAGTGAAGCTAATCCTCAAGTGTATGTCGAAACACCGTTACATCCAGAAAAACTGACTGTTTGGTGCGCTTTATGGGCTGGTGGAATCATTGGTCCGTACTTCTTCAAAAACGATGATGGCCAGAACGTTACAGTCAATGGTGATCGGTATAGAGCCATGATTACTAACTTTTTCATTCCTGAAACCCTTGACCATTTGGAAGACAACATTCGCCGTGTTATTGCCGATATACGGCCACAAATGTTGGAAAAAGTCATCGAAAATTGGACGTCCAGATTGGACTACATCCGAGCCAGCCGTGGCGGTCATATGCCAGAAATCATATTTAAAATGTAATGCCACAAGATTATCTTACGGATAAATAAAATTCATGTCAATCGAATAATCTATCGTTGTTTTATTGCAATTTAAAGATCTATAGCTCTAAAAAAAACACCCTTTATTAAAAAACATGAAAAAATGAAAAATCGAAAGAACGGCTCTAAATATTTTAAAAATAACATCCATAAAATCAGAAGTTAAAATTAACAAGATTTGAGGAAAAATTGCTCGCAGTAACTAAAGAAGATTTCAAACTGAAGGAACTTCACATAATCGATTAAAAATTGTTTTTTCGATCGTTATTATCAACAACTCAATGAAACTTTCGACAAATAACACAATCATCATGCAAAAATATTTCGATACTTCAGTCCAATAGATTTTATGAGTCGTGTGATAGATATACGACTGAATAATTTCCTGAATAGCTTTGGATAAAAGCGAGCAACGAAGAATTTTATTGATAATTCTAATTCAATTCGATATTTTCATTTTCTCTTGAACGTTTAATCGATTCAAGAAATGATGATCAAATGAAGCTTCTTTAATTATTGTTGTGTCTCTATTTTTTTGGTTACGCATCTTAGAAATGCATTTAAGAAACTATCTACTAGGGATGCACGGCTTGGCTTGATTTTGAAGCTACTTGGCTTGAGCTCGACTTGATTTCAAGTCAAGCTCAAGTCAATTAGTAGTTCTTCAATGTCAAGTCAAGTATTTATTTATCGAGTACTTGAATTATATCAAGCTACTTGATTTCAGCAGTCTTATTGTGTAGTGTCACATTAATAAAAAATTATTGAATGAGAAGGAGCCTTGCAAAAAACAACTTTCATTTATTAAACTTATTGTTTGAAAGAACCGAAAGTATCAACTTTTTTGAAATAGAAACATAATTTAAATCACTATAAATCATAAAAAAATTAATAATAATAAAAAAATTAAGTTTCTTAATATTGACAAACCTCTAGGCTTTGTTTGATTTCATAATTTTCCATCCAGGATCAAAGACACATGAGGTATCTTATAGATTTGCCGCCTAACCTATTGCTGGTTTTCTAACTGGAAGAGCAGCTCTGAAAGATTGTCTTTCAACAGGAACTGGAGATGCTGGCGTTGATAAAAAAATCCTTGTCCATTTCGGCCAAGTTTGAAAAGATATTTCTGAAACTACTAAAATCTATCAATAGATTTCAAAAAAATGTGAGAAAACTACTAATAAAGTCACACTGGCGAATGCTTCAGTCTCTCGGCGCTCGAGGAATCCCCTTCTTTAGTCTAAGCGCTCACGAGATTGCAGAAATATATACCGTGCGACGCGTGTATATCAAGCTCCAGTAATATCAAGTAGCTTGATATCAAGTCAAGCAATAAATATCTAAAATCAAGTCAAGTCAACCTTAGGTATGTAATTTTTCACGAGCTTGATTTTCAAGTGAAGTGGTTGGTTAAAATGTCAAGCTACTTGGCTTGATGAATCCCTAGTAGTGAATTTAAACCATTTCAGTGCATTGTTGAAGCGTGTATCATTCCATTTTGGTAATGGCGTAGTTTTTACTTATCAAGTGTAAAAAATAGACAGCTTCAAAAGGGGTAGATGTCCAGATAGCAGTCTATTCAAAATTAAACCTCTCGTTGGGAAATTCTCAACGTCTGACATTAAATGTTGTCATTCCTTCAATGGTTCATCAATTAACTATCTGATCTGCAGCTGAAAGATGACACCCACACACAATTCCGATATGACACACTCATAGTGGCTGTTTCGTTTTCCATCCACGTCTGTGTGTCAATATGGCAGACGCATAGCCACTCTTGGGAATTGCTAATTGGTATGCCTGACTCTTGGAGCATATGTAATATTGCTACTGCAAGGAATTCAACCTTGGATCGATTATTCACTATCATTTTGCAATTAAAATTAGAAAGTCACTGGTCGTTCGAACGGTTGGTTGGATTTTTTTTTCGATTCGGAAATGTCCAGAACAATGAATGCAATTGTCACTGAGGGAATTGGAATTGGTAGCGTTAGAAGGGAATAGGTCAGTTTGATAGAAGCTTCTTGATACATGTTATGACCCTTAAACGTATACGGCTTTGAATGACTACAAAACAAACTTCTAAAATTTTAATACTTTTTCTGAAGAAAGATTAGTCTTTGATTTCTAAATAGGCTTCAACCTAGCCAATCTCTTCTTTATTGAAGCCAAATTTCTTTCTCTGGGGCATTGTTTAGAGGTCTATAAAAAGCTAGTAAGCATTTGGAAGCGCAATTTGTTCAATTTTACCATGGTTTTCATCAATTTGTGACAAGGGGCATTGTCTTGGCGAAAGAGATTTTTTTCTTTTGCATTTGAGGAAGTTTTTTTTCAATTTCTGCACTCAATCCATCCATTGACGTTATCTAATATTCATTGTTGATGGTTTCACCTCTGTCAAGATAGTCAATGAATAATCCATATGATTTTTAGTTAGTACCAACCTTCAAACGATACGTGTTAAAATTTGACAGCAGTCCGACCATTTGTTTGTGAGATATTGCGTTGTGAGTGTAGCTACTTTTGTTATTTGAAAAAAGAATTTCGTGGGCTGATGAAATATTGCCTTTTGAAGGTACAGTTGAAGCAAAATCTTGGCTTGATGAAGAGTTTCCGGGGTCTGCACCAGGAAAATCAACCATCATTGATTGGTATAAGTTTAAACGTGGTGAAATGAGCACCGAAGACGGCGAACGCAGTGGACGCCCAAAAGAGGCTGCCACCGACGAAAAAATCATAAATGTTCACAAAATAATTTTGAATGACTGTAAAGTGAAGTTGATCGAGATAGCAGTCATTGTGAAGATATCATCTGAACGTGTACATCATATCATTCTCGAATATTTGTACATGAGAAAGTTGTGTGCAAAATAGGTGCCGCGTGAGCTCACAATTGATCAAAAGCAACAACGTGTTAATGATTCTGAGCAGTGTTTGAAGCAGTTTAAGTGCAATAAACCTGAATTTTTGCGTCGATATGTGACAATGGATGAAAATGACTCTATCATTTCACTCCGGAGTCCAATCGACAGTCAGCTGAGTGGACTGCACACGATGAAATCCAAAGCGATGAAAAACACAACAGTCAGCTGGCAAGGTAATGGCATCAGTATTCTGGGATGCGCAAGGCATAATATTCATTGATTACCTCCAAAAGGGCCACACTATCAACAGCGATTATTATATAGCGTTATTGGATCGTTTAAAGGATGAAATCGTTAAAAAACGGCCCCATTTAAAGAAAAAAAAGTGCTACTTCATCAAGACGATGCGCCGTGTCACAATTCAATGAAAATAATGGTAAAATTGCACGAATTGGGCTTCGAATGGCTTCTGCATCCACCGTATTCGCCAGATCAGGCCCCCAGCGAATTTTTCCTGTTCTCAGAGAGCAAAAGAATGCTCGCTGGAAAGAAATTAAGCGCCAATGAAGAAGTGATCGCCAAAACTGAGGCCTATTTTGAAGCGAAAGACAAATCGTACTACAACAATGGTATCGAAAAGTTGGAAGACCGCTATAATCGCTGTACCGCCCTCGAAGGCAACTATGTTGAATAATAAAATCGAATTTTGCCAAAGAAATGTGTTTTACTATGGTAAACCGGGGACTTTTCAATTGGCCTGTTATTTCAACGTCGCAAATCATTACAGACGAGACAATGTAGTTCCTTTGTTACAACAACTATACGATTCTCGCAACAAATCAAACAATGTCGTTTCCATCTCTGAAGAAATGATTACGAATGATCGATGATGATGACTTCCACATAAATCAACCGAATCGAGATTCCTCGAATCTCCCAAGATCACTTTCATTGACAACCTGCTGTTCTCTAGACTTTCGCTTTCTTCAACTGTCAGTCTCGATTCTAGGACGTTTCTTGGCCTACTTTCGTGTGTAAAACCATGAAGTAACAACAATAGTCGGCTAACATTATCACCAGATACGATTAGGTTGTCTTACCGGTGGCGATTGTTTACATTGTTTGTTTACCGATTTGTCCATTGTGATACTTTTCGAACGCCACTTAGTTGGGTATTATTCAATAATCGGCTTCTTCCGATATGAATGGTTTTGGGAAAACGTGTGAAATTCAGTTGTCTGGAGGCTCCCATGGAGATTTTTCATGGTTTGTGACGTGTATAGAAAGAGCACAAATCGATAAAGAGAATTTCTATAAACATATATCCTAACAAGCTTCGTTTTCGTAATACAATTCAAAAGTTTCCGGTCTACCATAGTTAAACACATTTTTTTTTGGAGAATTCGATTTTATTTTTCAACATAGTTGCCTTCAAGGGCGATACAGCGATTATTTTTGCTGCTGCAGTCCCCGGAAACTCTTCATCAAGCTAAGATTTTGCTGCTTCAACTGTATTTTTTCCCTTCAAAAAGCAATATTTTATCAGCACACGAAATTCTTTTTTTTTTTTCATTTTTTTTTAAATATCAAGAGTAGCTACACTCACAACGCAATATCTCACAAACTAATGTTAAGATCGCTGTCAAATTTTGACACGTATCGTTTGAAGGTTGGTACTAACTAAAAAACTCGACTTGCTTTTATGCTGAGATTTCGCAGACTTCATACTTCATATAAAACTGGAATAGATATGATGCAGATATCATAAAAAAGAAGAAGAACGTCAGATTATTATCTATGCTCCCTGTCTCCATAAACAGTTCCTCAAACATAATCGGTGTCACCTGGACTTTTCTAATATGAATATTTCACAAGCTCAGGGTTGGCAACTAACAAGATCCGGTTTTTTCAATGGTGTTAAACCCAGGAACAAGTTGCTCCTCATGACCCCATTCAGTAAGTGTCAACTACTGCCAGGAGTGAATTTATACATCACTCAAGATTATCTGGGTAATGTTTAGCCTAGGGCTGCCTCTTCAGGAGTCAATGCTCGAATAGAAAATGCTATTAAAACCTTGGTTTATTTCCTGCAGTAATGTAAGCATTCAGGATGGGTGTATAAAATAAATCATGGAAAAAAATCTGCCTGCGGGTTTAGTTAAAACTCCTACTAGGATTTAGTACAAACATTTATTCAATCTTGGTTCTTCTGAAGGGTGTTTTTTTTAGAGCTATAGAACTTTAAATTGCAATAAAACAACGATGGATTATTCGATTGACATGAATTTTATTTATCTGCAAGATAATCTTGTGGCATTACATTTTAAATATGATTTCTGGCATATGACCGCCACGGCTGGCTCGGATGTAGTCCAATCTGGACGTCCAATTTTCGATGACTTTTTTCAACATTTGTGGCCGTATATCGGCAATAACACGGCGAATGTTGTCTACCAAATGGTCAAGGGTTTGTGGTTTATCCGCATAGACCAATGACTTTACATAGCCCCACAGAAAGTAGTCTAGCGGTGTTAAATCACAAGATCTTGGAGGCTAATTCACAGGTCCAAAACGTGAAATTAGGCGGTCACCAAACGTGTCTTTCAATAAATCGATTGTGGCACGAGCTGCGTGACATGTTGCGCCGTCTTGTTGGAACCACAGCTCCTGAACATCATGGTTTTTCAATTCAGGAATGAAAAAGTTAGTAATCATGGCTCTATACCGATCACCATTGACTGTAACGTTCTGGCCATCATCGTTTTTGAAGAAGTACGGACCAATGATTCCACCAGCTCATAAAGCGCACCAAACAGTCAGTTTTTCTGGATGTAACGGTGTTTCGACATACATTCGAGGATTACCTTCACTCCAAATGCGGCAGTTTTGTTTGTTGCCGTAGCCATTCAACCAGAAGTGCGCTTCATCGCTAAACAAAATAAAATGGACGTAGTGCGCGATACGTATTCCGCACAGAACCATTTCTATTGAAAACCGACCAATTTTTATGAAGAGTCAAATTCTAAAATAATGGATGGATAGACTTCCATCATCAATTTTTGTTTAATCGAATACGTCATTATAGAATTTTTTACGGATCTTCATTCGGACTTGGATCCCATAAAAAGTTTCTCTGCCGACTTAATTCCAAAATAACTTTAATGGATTTAATATGTAAACACGATATCGTCATTATCCAATCAAGCAATTTTATGTCCATAATGTTTTCATTGCTATATTCATGTGCCATCGTAATTTATGCAAAATACAACGATAAGAAATGAAATAATTGATTGAATTAGGGAAATTCAATTATCTGAACTTCCACAACAGGGTATCAAAACGATATCGTTTTAAAAAAAAATTACTCATTTTTTCAACTTAATTTTGAATATTTAAAAAACAAATCCTCTTCAATTTTTCTTATTTCTTGTTTTTTTACAGAGAGGGTTCAGCGATGGGTGAGAAGGTGGAACCAGTGGTTCCAGGACCGGACTTAGTAGGAGTTAGCGTGGAAAAACCTTCGCCTCTAAACCACCAACAATCTACAGTATGGAGCAAAAGGAAACAGGCTGTTTGTGTCAGGCACGCCTACAAGCACTATGGGTCGAAAAAAAAGCCAAACCACGTCCTCAGCAACCTTAACATGACAGTAGCAAAGGGTACAATGTAAGTAAGACCTCAGAATGCTGGTTTTTGGAATATTTATTCGGAAAAAATCTCTTTGAGTCGATAATGCCAAAAATTGAATAAATACCTACTTCAAATGGATCTGATTGATCGATTCTAGTAGCGCAAAGAACAAATAATTATCAAATTACTCAAGCCAACAAATATGTTTGTGTAAAATCGGAAATAGCCTTCAGATTTTATCAATAAAAAGGTGCCAATCGTCATGTGTGTAACAGGCCAATGGTAAAGTCCCCGGTTTACCATAGTAAAACAATTTTTTTTGACAAAATTCGATTTTATTATCAACATAGTTGCCTTCGAAAGCGATACAGCGATTATAGCGATCTTCCAACTTTTCGATACCATTTTTGTATTACGATTTGTCTTTCGCTTCAAAATTGGCCTCAGTTCGGCGATAACTTCTTCATTGTCGCTAAATTTTTTTCCAGCGAGCATTCTTTTGATCTCTGAGAACAGGAAAAAGTCCCTGGGGGCCAGATCTGGCGAATACGGTGGATGCAGAAGCGATTTCAAGCCCAATTCATGCAATTTTGCCATTGTTTTCATTGATTTGTGATACGACGCATTGTCTTGATGAAACATCACCTTTTTTCTTCAAATGGGGCCGTTTTTCAACGATTTTATCCTTTAAACGATCCAATAACGCTATATAATAATCGCTGTTGATGGTCTGGCCCTTTTGGAAGTAATCAATGAATATTATACCTTGCGCATCCCAGAATACTGATGGCATAACCTTGCCAGCCGACTGTTGTGTTTTTCCTCGCTTTGGATTCGGTTCATCGTGTGCAGTCTACTCAGCTGACTGTAGTTTGGACTCCGGAGTGAAATGATAGAGTCATGTTTCATCCATTCTCACACATCGACGCGAAAATTCAGGTTTATTGCACATAAACAGCTTCAAACACTGCTCAGAATCATTAACACGTTTTACTTTTGATTGATTGTGAGCTCGCGCGGCACCCATTTTGTACACAGCTTTCTCATGTACAAATATTCGCGAATGATATGATGTACACGTTCAGATGATATCTTCACAATGTCTGTTATCTCGATCAACTTCACTTTATAATCATTCGAAATTATTTTGTGAACTTTTTTGATTTTTTCGTCGGTGACAGCCTCTTTTGGGCTTCCACTGCGTTTGCCATCTTCGGTGCTCATTTCATCACGTTTAAACTCAGCATACCAATCAATAATGGTTGATTTTCCTGGTGCAGACCCCGGAAACTCTTTATCATGCCAAGATTTTGCTTCAACTGTATTTTTGCTCTTAAAAAAGCAATATTTTATCAGCACACGAAATTCTTTTTTTTTTCCTGTTTTTACAAATAACAGAAGTAGCTACACTCACAATGCAATATCTTACAAACTAATGGTCAGACTGCTGTCAGATTTTGACACATATCGTTTTAAGGTTGGTACTAACTAAAAATCAGATGGACATGATACTAGCACCGCCATCTGTGCATCAGACCGAGGACTTTTCAATTGGCCTAATATTGTGTCAAAGTTATATTCTTCGATTTATAATACTTGCCTTATTAAATTCTTATTTTGAATCGGAATTTTTTTGAGCTGTTGAAGATATAATCATTTTTTCAATTTCGGCTAGTATCAGATCCAATATCAATTAAACTGTATCTCAAAAACTGAAGCTAGTAGAAAAGATCTGGTAACGTTTCTGAAATCAGCACATGAAAACATTCAAAATCAGTTGTTAGACTTCCGGCAATGTGTATAGAGTACAAAAATATGAACCTCAAATTCACGGAAAGATTTATGAGGGTCCAATTACACAATTATATCTTCGTGATTTTCCAATTAAGTAATAACCGAGCAATTTGTGCGAAAACTATACTCGGTAAACACCATTAGTAGTATGAAAACCTACAACTGATGCTTTAATATATCCCTGACTTCTTTATAATACACGCCTTGTGGATCCAGTCAAGCCAACAATATTCACATGTTGAATTATGAATGAGAATGAAGGCATTTAAACGTACATAAGTAAATCAGATAGACCAACAAAGTTATGAAAGAATCGAATGAGGATAACCATCAAGCGAAAATAGAAAGCCCTGGTTAAGTAATTTGGCGGCCTTCATTAAAACGTCTAATAAGGTGGGTAAAAATCGCAATTACTCAATTTAGGATGTGTATACTAACTGACAAAGAAACTGCAACACTCAGAAGGAGCTGGTTCAATTTTAATTTTTTTTGGTGAAACATAGAGAGTATAGCAAGGAGCAAATGATATTTGGAGATAAAAACGAAGGGTTTTCAATTTTTTTTTTAATAAATTTGTTGATAATGTCCCCAACACGTCTCGGCATTGATGCAATAAGATGGTCTATTTCTTCTTGAGGGATACTATCCCAAGCTGCCTGTACTTCATGTCTCAGAGCCGCCAAAGTCCATGGGGGCTGGGGTAAAACCTTCTACCCATGATGTCCCAAACATGCCCTATGGGCGAAAGATCGGGGGATCTGGGCGGCCATGGCAAAAGTTCCACATGGGTCGCTTCGAAAAAGTTTAAACTAACTCTGACAACATGAGGTCGAGCATTATCTTGCTGAAATATTGGATTCTCGAGCCGGTTGAGGCGAGGGAGAACATATGGCTCCACTATTTCTTGAAGTTAACTCAGCGCTGTTATGTTACCTCGAATGAAGACTAAAGATCACCTATTTGCATGTGCAATAACACCCCATATCATAACGCCTACTGTCCGGAGTACATGACGCTCAACATCAAACTGGGGTTCACGTCTTTCTCCCCGACGTCGTCTAACCCTTCTTCGGCCATCATGTGCACCCAAGGAGAATCGAGATTCATCAGAAAAGACGACCTGATGCCATTTCACATTCCAGTGTTGACGTTCTCTGCAACAGTGTAATCGTTGCCGGCGATGCTCAACCGTCAGAGGTAACACAAGATGGGGTCGATAATGCTGCAGTCCAAAAGACTTTATCCGGCGGTAAACCGTTCGGGTAGTTACAGGATGCTCTTGTTCTCCTAACCACTCATCAGCCAAAGATCGAGTTGTCGCAAATCGGTCTCTAATGGCCATGAGTCTTAGACGTCGATCTTGAACTTCATTTGTGCCCCTTCAACTTCCGATGATGCTTACTCTTCTTCGATTTTGGGCATTATCAAATCACGTTTGACAACATCTCATGACAGTAGTTGGATTTCTGTTCGTACGGTTAGTTATTTCTCGAAATGACAACCCCGCCTGACATTAACTCCTAGAAAAGTAGTTGAATTGTAGTATCCATGTAATCATGTAACTAACTCTCAGATGGCATCTTAGAATATTAGCAACGAATGAGCAAACAAAAAGTTTCAGTGGTAAAAACATAGGTAGTTCCTCAAACAATAAGAATTCATATTATCCCAAACATTTTTAATTACCTGCTACTAAACGTAAGTAAAAAATTATAGAGCTCAATGTCCAACCTTTTTGTTATCCTTCAATTATTTTCCACCTAAAAACTCTTTTATACTTGGGAAGACTAAAAAAAAAATGTCAAGATTCCTGAGCATGAAGTTTGGAATGGTTGTTTCTACCTAATTACAATTTAATAAAAAATTAATTATCGAAACCACTCAAACGAAATGTATAATGGACAATTATTAACAAATGTGATTCAACAACCTTGGTTTTCCTCGAAAAGGTTATATGAAAATGATGAATACTTACCAATTTTACATTTTTAATTTTTTTTATATATTACGGCTTAACATAAAATAGTTATAACTAAGTGCTAATGTACATGTAGTTTCAATTAGAACGAATAAATCTCAACAAAAATCGTAATCGAAGAGGTTAAACTCAAGCAAGCCGACAAAATACAATTTCGTATATACATATAGAATTTTCCTAAATTGGAGATACAAACGAAAATAACACATTCCTCAGATCATTTCAAGAAAAAAAGTTTGGTTTTTTTCAATTTTTTTCTCATAGCACTTTATTATAATTTTTCCCTTAAAAATTGTATTGTTGTTGCGGCTCTGTTATTCTTCAACCAATTTGATCTTCTGTTCTTAACCCTATCTATTCATACAAACCCAGGTCGATACGACATCCTTAGGAGCCTTGGCTATTACTTCCTGAGTATCCAGAACTGATTTTCCCATATGAGTGATTCTTAGGCCAGTCAGCTCCAGGCATTTGCACACTATGTGCTCGGCTGTTTCTATTTCCTTTCCACATAGCTTGCAGATCTGATCTGCTGACTTACCCATGCGGTACAAAAGTTATTTGCACTGACGGTGTCCTGTCAGCACTCCCACTATTACCAGAAGTTCAGCTCGTGGTAGCTTCAGGAGCTTCCTGCTATAGGTCGATGAAAGCACCACAAATTTCTTTGCCTGAGCAAGTCCCAGAGTGTTCCTCCAGAGAGTTTTTCTATTGTCTCACTCCCATTGTTGGCCCGCTGTCTTACATTGGTCTTTTCCAAGCCCACAGAAGGACTCAGGACCAACAGGTGCTAACCTTGATTCCCTTTTTGCAAGTTCATCGGCTTTTTTGTTTCCTTCAATACCACAATGCCCTGGTGCCTACAGTGGAGTTACTTCATTTCCTTTGGCCAGTTGCTTTATAGTATTTCAACACTCCTATGTCAGCAGAGACCCCTGGCTATATGATTCTAGGGATCTCAGCGTGTCCTGGTTGTCCGAAGTGGTGTAAGTATGCGCCCCTTTGAAGTTTCTTTTGATACACTCTTGGGCGCAAGTGTAGACAGCTAGTGTCTCGGTTTTGCAAGATAGAGGGCTCACTTCCCAGGGATCTAGAGATCCTAGATTTAGGCTCATATATCTCAATACCTGCGCCTCTTTTAGATTTTGTTCCATCGGTATTCCATAAAAAGGACTTTGTCCAAGACATTCACAAAGTTCATCGCTTGGACAAAAAGTCATAACACCTTCCCTTAACAAAAGATTTAACTTAAATTTGCCATAAACATTCCAATTTTAAGATTTTATCATGTGATCTGCTAATTTTGAATGCAAATCTACAGGATGATATGTTTCTAGTAGTTTAAAAAAATATGAAAAGTTATTACGACCATGTTTCTCCTTAACAACATTTTAAAGAAACTTCATGCTTTCAGATACGGCCTTTTAGGAGCCTCTGGTTGTGGCAAAACCACCCTGTTGTCCTGCATAGTGGGCAGGAGAAGGCTGAACTCAGGAGAGATCTGGGTACTTGGAGGCAAACCGGGCACCAAAGGTTCTGGAGTTCCCGGTAAGAGAGTGGGATACATGCCTCAAGAGATCGCCCTGTATGGTGAGTTCTCGATCAGAGAGACCATGATGTACTTCGGTTGGATCTTTGGTATGCTCTCTCCAGAAATCGACGAAAGGCTGCAGTTTTTACTCAACTTCTTGGACTTGCCGAGCCAAAACAGGCTGGTTAAGAATCTCAGGTTAGTGAACATTATAGATAACATACCGGGCTGTTTTAGAAAAAAAATATAGGCTAGTTTATGTTCACCCAATTCAAAAAAATCTTGGGATGCCGATGGCGTTTATAAAATCAGTTTAGTTGCGCGAATAGATAAAACTACAAACCAACTACAATATTAAAGGTTTTCCAAAAAGAGGTTTCATTTTGATATAAAAAAACGAGTATATTTTGAGAGAAATCAATGGATGTTTATTTCATTTTGAAGAGGAAGGTATGCCATTAATGATGGCAAACGATATCAGACAAATCTGCTTAGGCTTCTGTTACAACACCATATCGCTTTAAGGTCTTGAATCGATCGAGGAACTTTGGAATAGACCTTATACTTCACGTAGCCAAAGAAAAGAGTCTAAAGGTGTGAACCATACGATCTCAGTGGCCAATTGTGATTATCTCTTCAAGAAAAAACACGGACCAGGAAACTTTTCTTGTAAAATTGACATTGTTTCGTTGTCTGTCTGGCCACAAAAAATCATAGCTAGGTAGTGCAATCCATTCACCTTAACAGTTGCACCAGCCTTTCGAATAATTATAAGGTCCAACCACTCCAATCCCACCACCATCACCAAATAGTGACACGTTGAGGATGGAAGGACTTTTTAACAATCATTCTTGGGTTTTCCAAACTTCAAATGCAAAAATTCTACTCATCAACGTAGCCTCCAAGGTGAATATGGGCATCATCATTGAAAGGGGTGCTTCACAACAACCCTAAATTGCTTTAAATTTGAAAATTTTCACCATTATTACAGTGAGTTTTAGAAATTTCACTGCGTTGTTGAATCGTGTATCTTTCCATTTTTAGTAATGACCTAGTTTCTACTTGTAAAGAGTCAAAAGAAGCTTCAAAAGTGATAGCTGCCCAGATAGCATCAAAATGAAACCTCTTATTGGAAAAACCTTTATATGCAACTCGAAAAAATCCAACACAGTAAAACTAATCGCGAATGTTTTGAGATAATAAGATAAGAATAAGGTTGAAAGCGAAAACTTTCATTAGCATTCGTCTCATTTAGTCTATTCCATTATAAGTTAGAATTTCATAGGCTTCCTAGTTCTTACAATTCATAACTTGGAATAATCAGAACAGAGAATGAGAAATGCACATTATATTATCGCCAATTATCATCGGTTTCTACATAATGAAGTGAAATATTATTGTTGAAAAGATCATCTGTCTGCTTTTCTCGTTGATATAGTTTTCTCTTTCCACACCAGTAAATTTCGATATTTTCACTTACGTAATCGATATTCAAATCATTTCAAGGAAAATTAAACCAACAGTGAAATTCACGTTTTGGGGTTGGGTCAGATTGGTACTTTTATAAATATCTGCGAAAAAAATACTCTATCTTTCTTTCTTTCTTTCTTGCTCCTAAACAGTCAGCCCTTCACATTAGATTGCCTTGTAACAATGTCATCCCAATAGTGATCACAAAGCAAAGAAATATCTTTGTTTCACCTTGTGCTGATATCAATTTTTCGTTATTTAGTGGTGGTCAGCAGAGGAGAGTATCATTCGCAGTGGCTCTAATGCACGATCCCGAACTTTTGATCCTCGACGAACCCACAGTAGGTGTGGATCCTTTGCTGCGTCAAAGTATTTGGAATCACCTTGTACAAATCACCAAGGACGGAAATAAGACTGTGATCATCACCACCCATTACATTGAAGAGGCCAGACAAGCACACACGGTGAGTTCAAATCAATTCCATGGTGTTTTAACTTGTGAAGGGTGTTTTTTTTAGAGCTATAGAACTTTAAATTGCAATAAAACAACGATGGATTATTCGATTAACATGAATTTTATTTATCCGCAAGATAATCTTGTGGCATTACATTTTAAATATGATTTCTGGCATATGACCGCCACGGCTGGCTCGGATGTAGTCCAATCTGGACGTCCAATTTTCGATGACTTTTTCCAACATTTGTGGCCGTATATCGGCAATAACACGGCGAATGTTGTCTTCCAAATGGTCAAGGGTTTGTGGCTTATCCGCATAGACCAATGACTTTACATAGCCCCACAGAAAGTAGTCTAGCGGTGTTAAATCACAAGTTCTTGGAGGCCAATTCACAGGTTCAAAACGTGAAATTAGGCGGTCACCAAACATGTCTTTCAATAAATCGATTTTGGCACGAGATGTGTGACATGTTGCGCCTTCTTGTTGGAACCACAGCTCCTGGACATCATGGTTGTTCAATTCAGGAATGAAAAAGTTAGTAATCATGGCTCTATACCGATCACCATTGACTGTAACGTTCTGGCCATCATCGTTTTTGAAGAAGTACGGACCAATTATTCCACCAGCCCATAAAGCGCACCAAACAGTCAGTTTTTCTGGATGTAACGGTGGTTCGGCATACACTTGAGGATTAGCTTCACTCCAAATGCGGCAGTTTTGTTTGTTGACGTAGCCATTCAACCAGAAGTGCGCTTCATCGCTAAACAAAATAAAATGGACGTAGTGCGCGATACGTATTCCGCACAGAACCATTATTTTCGAAATGAAATTGCACTATTTGCA
This sequence comes from Harmonia axyridis, assembly GCF_914767665.1. NCBI lineage: Eukaryota > Metazoa > Arthropoda > Insecta > Coleoptera > Coccinellidae > Harmonia > Harmonia axyridis. Next base: position 42,320,192 of record NC_059505.1, read on the forward strand.
AGCGTTGTTCAGGCGTGAGTCTATTCATGAGGAATTGCCAAACCAAACTGAGAATAAATCACTTGACAGCTGTTAAACCGGTCGCCATCTTGAACAGTAATGCCAACTTAAAGTTATATACCTCGAAAAAAAACACTTTTTACTTATACTTTAACTTTGCTCTGTTCGTTTTCTTGGTGTCTATTTTTCCTTTTTTGTATACTTATCATCCCTTATCTCAAAGATCGGGCTGATGAGGAGTGGTAAGCTATTGGCTGAAGAATCCCCTCACGTCTTGCTCTCCATGTACGGTTGTCAATCGCTGGAGGAGGTCTTCCTGTTGCTATCGAGGGCTCAAGGTCAGATAGGTGGCGTCCAGGTGCCACCAGACGCTAACATCAGCAACAACATCAGTTTGGCGTCGCTGAACTGGAACAAGAAAGACGCCATATCTGTAACAGAAGAGAGTGGAGTTGTTGGTTTGAATTTCCATCAGAGCAAAGAGGTTCTTATACACGATGGAACGAATGGACATATTGAGGTGAGTGAATTTGACCATTGTATCTTCTCAGTCTTTTATCAAACGATCATTTGGGAAAGAAAACAAAAGATACCAAGGTTTATATTGGAAAAACCTAACCTTGGTACTTCAAGATCTCTCAAGCGCCCAGAAATACTCCTAAATTACGTCTATGGTGAAGACAACCAAGTTGATTTGTAGTCTTGGACTTCTACATTCTAGAGGCCCAACACATTAATATTTCACCTCCTGAAGAAGTTATCCATGAAATCCTCAAAACCTTCTATCTATCCTGTTACAGTTGGGAAAAGAATCCTCCTCCAAAAGCGGCCTCTCTGAGGCCTGCGACGACTGCACCGGATGCTCGGACTGGACCACCAGCGGCAAGATAAAGGCCCTCCTCCAGAAGAACTTCCTCAGGATGTGGAGGAACGTGGGAATAATGCTCTTCATCTTCGCCCTGCCGGTCATGCAGGTCATCCTCTTCTGCCTCGCCATCGGTAGAGACCCGCAGGGTCTGAAGCTGGCCATCGTCAACCACGAGAAGAACTACACCAACATGACGTACCAAGAGTGTGACTTCCCCTACGGCTGCAAGTTCAGCAACCTGAGCTGTAGGTACCTGCAGAACCTGAAGAATTCAACGATAGACAAGCTGTATTACCCGGATCCAGAATCGGCTGTGGAAGCTGTTAGGAAAGGAGACGCCTGGGGGGCACTTTACTTCACGGAGAACTTTACTGACGCCTTGGTTGCCCGTATGGCGCTTGGTAAGGACTCTGACGCTGAGACTTTGGACCAGAGCGAGGTCAGGGTTTGGCTGGACATGTCTAGTGAGTATTCTTGCTTTATACACTGCGCAAAAGAATTAACGCACATTATGGAAATATCAAATTTATTCTACAACTGAAGGTGTTCTCAATGATAATTATTTTTATCAGAATTATGCATGCATATGTTATCCACTTTCAACGTTTTTCTTCAATACAGATGTTTTTTCCCAGCAGGAATAAAAAAAGATGAGATTAGCAGATTTTGAATGTATTGGTTACATTCTGAAATCAGTTGTTCTCGATTAATACTAGCGATCAATAGTTTTTCTTTCGTTTGATTTTCTACACTCGATCGCTATGCAACGCGAAACACGCAATTTGACCCAAGAGGAATGTGCCCAAGCGGTAGTTTTGCGAGAAAAAGGGTGGACATACACAAGAATTGCAGAAAGGTTTGGAGTTTTCCATACAAGTGTGTCCAGAATGTTGCAGCGATTCAGGGAGACAGGTATGAATGTCCGAAGACCAGGACAGGGCAGACCACGGGTAACAACTGCCATTCAAGAACGTTACTTGAGAGTTTCTTCGTTGAGACAACGGTTTGCAACCGCTTGCCTCCTTCAAAATCAGCTTGAGCAAACTCATGGGGTGCAAATTAGCACTCAGACAATAAGAAATCGCCTCAGAGAATATGATTTGAGGCCTCGTGTCGCGGCAAGAGGCCCAGCTCTTACCCCAGCCCATCGAATGGCGCGTTTGGATTTTGCGAGAGAGCATATTCATTGGGAAGAGGCTGATTGGGAATGCACTCAAGTAACGTTCTTGAATGGCAGTTGTTACCCGTGATCTGCCCTGTCCTGGTCTTCGGACATTCATACCTGTCTCCCTGAATCGCTGCAACATTCTGGACACACTTGTATGGGAAACTCCAAACCTTTCTGCAATTCTTGTGTATGTCCACCCTTCTTCTCGCAAAACTACCGCTTGGGCACATTCCTCTTGGGCCAAATTGCGTGTTTCGCGTTGCATAGCGATCGAGTGTAGAAAATCAAACGAAAGAAAAACTATTGATCACTAGAATTGATCGAGAACAACTGATTTCAGAATGGAGCCAATACATTCAAAATCGGATAATCTCATCTCTTTTTATTCCTGCTGGGAAAAAACATCTGTATTGAAGAAAAACGTTGAAAGTGGATAACACATGCATGCATAATTCTGATAAAAATAATTATCATTTAGAACACCTTCAGTTGTAGAATAAATTTGATATTTCCATAATGTGCGTTAATTCTTTTGCGCAGTGTACTTTGTTATCTCTTTCATTTACCTTCAAATTCCTACACATCAGTTTTATTATGCGTCGCTCTTAACTGCTGGATGATCAGAGTAGAGAAGAATCCACTTTCCTCTGCATCACTAGCTGCTGATTCTAAATTTACCAACTCTTAACCACAATCTAACCCTTTCAGATCAGCAAATAGGTGTAATTCTCCAGAGGGATCTACAGCTGTCGTATCAGGACTTCGCGAAGGACCTGCTAGGGTCTTGCGAGCAAAACCCGGATCTGGCAGAGATACCGATATCTTTTCAAGAACCTATATACGGATCTAAAACGCCTTCTTTCACTGATTTCGTAGCACCCGGTGTTATTCTAACGTGAGTTCTGGTGCTTGTGGAGCTTTCTAAGGTTAATATTTGTCTTTACCGTTTACAGGATTGTGTTCTTCTTGGCTGTGGCTCTGACTTCGTCTGCTCTCATCATAGAAAGGATGGAAGGTCTCTTGGACAGGTCTTGGGTAGCTGGTAAGTTGAAAAATAAATTAACGTCACTGATGACGTCATAATTAAGCAGTTGCTGGCAGATTTATGTGATGGGTGTCTTTTTTAAGATCTTGAGAACTTTAAATAATAATACAGGTCTGACATATTGTTGTTGGAATTAATGTTTTATTCTTATCATCTGGTAGATAGTTTTATGTCATTTATTTACTACTTTCAAAGTTAATTTCTACAATTTAAAAGCGTTGAATGATTCATTCCTAACCTTAATGAACAGAGATGTCAACACAATTTGACATTCTCAACTGTCAAACCATAGACAAGAATAAAAAGCATAGAACACCTGGAGTGTCTTCTTTAAGATGCATAGAATCCCTGGTGGATGTAGTGATTCGATCTTGTTTCAGTCTTTTTGAGATATCCACCTGTTGCTTTGGTGTTCTGCTTCACCAGAGTTCTGTAAGGAGGCGCTCTTCAGAAATTTTCGAATTCCCGCTATCTGCCTGGCGCTGTTTAAAAATGACATACTGATTTTAGACTTTACAAACTTTCACAATAAATTAAAATTCTGCATAGAATATAAAATATTATTGTCCTATACTCAAAGTTCACGAGAGCAGAGAATCGAGAGAAATGTCTAATATAAACTATGTAAGCGCCATCTGAAACAGACGCAATCCCTCGAAATCAAGTAGGTATAAATCTGAAAAATCTCCCGTATTATCTGAGAGTTTTACAGGTATAAGTAGATACACTAGGTTTTCTATGCATCTTAGTCTACTTATACCTGTAAAACTTTCAGATAATACGGGAGATTTTTCAGATTTATACCTACTTGATTTCGAAGGATCGCGTCTGTTTCAGATGGCGCATACATCGTTTATATTTGACATTTCTCTCGATTCTCGGTTGTCGTGACCTTTGAGTATAGAACAATAATATTTTATATTCTATGCTCGTAACAATCTTCTATACTCTGTCATTATATTCCATTAATTTCATTAAAAATTCGATAGGTGCTGAATTGTAATTTATTGTGAAAGTTTGCGAAGCCTAAAATCAGTATTTCATTTTAAACGGCACCAGGCAGATAGCGGGAATTAGAAATTTTCTGAGGAGCGCCACCTTACAGAACTCTGGTTAAGCTGAACATCAAACCAAGAGTTGGATATCTCAAAAAGTCTGAAACAAAATCGAATCAGTACACACACCAGGGATTCTATACATCTTACTCCTAACCAACATTTTTCAATGTATAAATCACTAAACAATATTGATGGAAATGTTACATTTATTTCAATAAAAATTCAGTGAATTCGAGAACATAATTATATATATGAAGTATCAAAAGCTATTTGAACATTATTTGTTTCGAAGATAATGTAAAATAATAATTAATCGAAAATGGTACAATTGAAATATTGAGAATAAAAAAACTAATAACGCAGTTAAAAAAATAACATCATTGCAATCAACGAAACCATTCATCATTGATATTGGACAAGCTTCCATTATTTTTTGTATATCCAGAACAGTTTAGACAGTGTCTTCTCTCTTTCCACAGGTGTATCTCCAGGTGAGATCCTCTTCTCCCACGTGGTCACCCAATTCGTGGTCATGTGCGGCCAAACAGCCCTCGTGTTAAGCTTCATGATCCTCGTCTTCGGCGTCCAATGCAAAGGAGACATAATCTGGGTGGTCATCCTAACCATCCTCCAAGGTCTCTGCGGTATGTGCTTCGGTTTCGTCATCAGCGCCATCTGCGAACTGGAAAGAAACGCCATCCAACTGGCCTTGGGCAGCTTCTACCCAACCCTCCTATTATCCGGCGTAATCTGGCCGATAGAGGGCATGCCGACCATCCTCAGATACATATCAACCTTCCTGCCTCTCACCCTGGCCACCACCTCCCTGAGGGCGATGCTCACCAGGGGTTGGAGCATGGTCGAACCCGACGTCTACTACGGCTTCATCTCCACCATTGTCTGGATAGTGCTCTTCTTGACAATTAGTTTAATAGTGCTCAGATTCAAGCGGGGTTGATGAGACCAGATGGGTGAAGAAGAAGAGGAACCCAAACTCAGTGAACTTATAGTGCTCTATGAACTCGTCCAGAACCGTTGTATGTGATTATTTATTTGCCGGAGGTCGACTCCGATCGAAGCGAATGAATGATGTCCAGACCTCGTGAGGTTGTTTTAGTCATAATTTATATCGGAACTTGCCTCTAAAAAAAAAAAGAAGAAGCACCACCTTCAGATTTATCCGCATTTTTTTTGTATACCAAATGATTTCTGACTGTTGCTCAAGATAGTTGATGACTCTGTACAGTTCTCTTTCTCGCCCTGGGATTAAGGAGAGCAATATCTGGGACTGCTGGAAATTAAGTTTCTGGGAGTTTCAGACTCGTATGCTCAAAAAAAAGTTTAATTTTATGACATTTTTGTTAATAGATGGTAATGTGATGTTTTGTTTTAGTATAGGAAATTTGTAAATTTTACTTTGTTTTTTATTCAATGCCCCTCCCTGCAGGTGTTATTAGAGTATTTATACTCAAAAGATAATCAAATGCTGAATTTCTGAGAAATTTCCATACAAATATCGATTGTATATCTCAACTAGAATTATCATGATTCATAAAGTAGGTAGATCAGATAATTAGAAGTTCCATTGGGCTAGTAGTTCATTCAACCAACCAATAGGTCTAAAGAATTCATAGATCTACTAAACTACATAGCTGGTAGATCAACTAATAAAACAAATTGATGGAATTTACAAGGACGATCTTTAAAAAAAAAAGTGATTCCTTCTAGAGATGGCTATTTTTGCGCACTTGGTTCAGAAGAATAGATATCTCTACTGGAGTCGTCATTATTCATAAAGTAGGTTGATCAGTAAATCAGTAGTTCCATTGAACTAGTAGTTCATTCAACCAACCAATAGGTCTAAAGAATTCATAGATCTACTAAACTACATAGCTGGTAGATCAACTAATAAAACAAATTGATGGAATTTACAAGGACGATCTTTAAAAAAAAAAGTGATTCCTTCTAGAGATGGCTATTTTTGCGCACTTGGTTCAGAAGAATAGATATCTCTACTGGAGTCGTCATTATTCATAAAGTAGGTTGATCAGTAAATCAGTAGTTCCATTGAACTAGTAGTTCATTCAACCAACCAATAGGTCTAAAGAATTCATAGATCTACTGAACTACATAGCTGGTAGATCAATTAATAAAACAAATTGATGGAATTTACAAGGACGATCTTTAAAAAAAAAGTGATTCCTTCTAGAGATGGCTATTTTTGCGCACTTGATTCAGAAGAATAGATATCTCAACTGGAGTCGTCATAATTCATAAAGTACGTTGATCAGTAGTAAATCAGTAGTTCCATTTAACTAGTAGTTCATTCAACCAACCAATAGGTCTAAAGAATTCATAGATCTACTGATCTAGCTGGTAGGTCGATACTGTCGATATCAATTAACGATAAAAATTGATGGAATTTTCAAGAATAGTCGTTTGAAAAAAGTATTTTCTTCTAGAGATGGCTGTCTTTGCGCACTTGGTTCAGGAGAATAGATATATAAACTAGAGTTATTATGATTCATGAAGTAGGTTGATCGGTGAATTAGTAGTTTCATTTAACTAGGAAAATTTCACTAAGAGAGTTTATGACCGGATCTGCTTCAAAATTTGATATAATGAGGAAAACTGGATGCTTAATACCGATGCGCAATCAGATAATTCTTAAGAGGACTGTAAACCGAGATACCGGGATTTTTGTGAAATTTTCTCTGAAAAAAAATTGGCTGCTTAGGACATTCGAAATATGGAAACATTGAGAATTTTCGATTCTGAATATTAGCCTACCATCGGTTTCTTCCTAACGCTGCACAAAGCTGAGATATTGCGAATTTTGTAGAAAGATAGTGCTTTTAATGTGTTTACAATTTTTTTTGATCGGAATCGATGCCTCATTCGGAATCTACATCCTCAAAACCCTTTAAATACACCTTAAAAAATTCAAATTCGATCGGTCGTATTTTTCGTAAAAAACAAAGACTATAACCTTAGATGAATTTCGAAAAAAAAATTTTTTGGTCTGAAAATTTGATAGAAGTTGCATTCGACCACTGCGAACACAGATCTGCAATCGGTTTGCCTCTAAAAGGTCTCAATTTCGATATATTTCGAGTTTTGTGGGAACATCTTCAAGGGGGTTAAGTCTGCCCTCTGGTGGCATAAATCTGAGATTTTTCATATGGATATGCTTGCCCCACAACCTCAGTTGTGGGGCATTAATCGAGTTGCCCTCTGTCCGCATCTTACAGAACTATTATTTTCCGCGGCCCAACTTAGATAGAATCCTGTAATTAGCTACCCTCACCAAATCCTTGTTTGAGCTATTCTTCGCAGATGGCACTACCGAATCCTAGAAAAAGTCCTTTTAGGAAAATTTTACAAGGAGATTTTATGGCCGGATCTGCTTCAAAATTTGATTAAATGACGAAATTTCGATGCTCAATAGCGATTTGCAATCAGATAATTCCTAGGAGCACTGTGAACCAAGATATCGAGCGTTTTGTGGGAGTTATCTTGAAAAAAAAATTGGCTGCGGAGGACATTCAAAATTTGGTTACATGCAGAATTTTCGATTCTGAATATACATCTACCATCGTTTTCTTCCTAGCACTTCCCAGAGGTGAGATATGGCCAATTTCGTAGAAAAATAGTGCTTTAAATGTGTATACAAATTTTTCTGATCGGAATCGATGCCTGATTCGGAATGTACATCCTCGACACTATCTAAATACACCATAAAAAGTTCAAATTCGATCGGTCGTATTTTTCGAAAAAACCAAGACTATAACCTTGGATATTTTTTCGCCAAAATAAGTTTTTGATTCAGATCGACTCCAAAATTTGATGTAATAAAGTATTTTCCATGCAGAATTCCTATTTGCAATCAGTTCCTCCCTAGACGCCCCCAAAATTGAGTTATTTCGAATTTTGTGGTAACATTATCAAGGGGGTTTAGTCTGCCCTCTGTCCGCATCTTACGGAACTATTTTTTTTGCACGACCCAACTTAGATAGAATCCTGTAATTAGCTACCCTCGCCAAATCCTTGTTTGAGCTATTCTTCGCAGATGGCACTACCGAATCCTAAAAAAAGTCCTTTTAGGAAAATTTTACTAGGAGATTTTATGGCCGGATCTGCTTCAAAATTTGATTAAATGACGAAATCTCGATGCTCAATACCGATGTGCAATCAGATAATTCCTAGGAGCACTGTGAACCTAGATATCGAGCGTTTTAAGGGAGTTATCTTGAAAAAAAAATTGGCTGCGGAGGACATTCAAAATTTGGTTACATGCAGAATTTTCGATTCTGAATATACATCTACCATCGGTTTCTTTCTAACACTTCCCAGAGGTGAGATATGGCCAATTTTGTAGAAAAATAGTGCTTTAAATGTGTATAAGAATTTTTCTGATCGAAATCGATGTCTGATTCGGAATGAACATCCTCGAAACTATCTAAATACACCATAAAAAGTTCAAATTCGATCGGTCGTATTTTTCGAAAAAACCAAGACTATAACCTTGGATATTTTTTCGCCAAAAAAAGTTTTTGATTCAGATCGACTCCAAAATTTTATGTAATGAAGTATTTTCCATGCAGAATTCCTATTTGCAATCAGTTCCACCCTAGACGCCCCCAAAATTGAGTAATTTCGAATTTTGTAGTAACATTATCAAGGGGGTTTAGTCTGCCCTCTGTCCGCATATTACGGAACTATTTTTTTTCCGCGGCCGAACTTAGATAGAAACCTGTAATTAGCTACCCTCACCAAATCCTTGTTTGAGCTATTCTTCGCAGATGACACTACCGAGTCCTAAAAAAAAGTCCTTTTGGGAAAATTTTACTAGGAGATTTTATGGCCGGATCTGCTTCAAAATTTGATTAAATGACGAAATCTCGATGCTCAATATCGATTTGCAATCAGATAATTCCTAGGAGCACTGTGAACCAAGATATCGAGCGTTAGCCATTTATCGGCATTTCACTGTACTAATTTTTTCCGCGGCCAAACGTGTATAAAATCTTGTAATGAGGTACCTCCCCTTATCATATACTTGATAAAACAAGTCACAGTAAAATCCTAGAAGAAAAATCTGGTGGATGCGCTATATTTAAGCGCATCCGCCTAAAAGGCAAATGGTATATTCCAACAAAACTATAATGAATTTCTGTTCATCTCAGCATCAAATTTGATATAACTTCAATCTTGATCACCTATACAGGATCAGATGTTTCCTGAAAGAACTTAGAGCTACTATATATTTTGTTCGTCAGTTCGATTATAAAGCTCAGGACAAAGTGATGCTAGATCCAAAACAAAAATTTAAAATTAGTATTTATTTACAATTTTGAATAGAGCATTATCTTCTGATGAAGAAAGATTCAGAGAAATCAACTAGATAGACTTAATGAAATTTTGACAATTCGCTAACTTGAAATTTTCTGGGTAAAGGGTCAGAATTTTTCTTTCAATGTTATATCTATTCGAAATTCCATTTGCTCATTAATAAAAAAAAATCCATCCAATTGAATAGAAATTCAGGAATCATATACAAAATAATGGAACAAATGTTAGCGAAATCAAAGATTAAGAAAAAATTTTCTCATGCGAAATTTAAATAAGATCGCTAAAGCTATCAACATCGGTGTTCTTCTCATTTTTTTTTTCAATTTATAGATCCTATTAATAACCAGTCCGATGGTAAGGTAGTTTGTAGGATGAAATCGACAATCATAAAGAGAATGTTCTATATACAATTTAATAATTTTCATTATTCATTAATATATCTACAACACAGTTTTTACAATTACAAATAGGGTAGATTTTTTTTTGGAACATCAATTCCAAACTTTCGAAATGACTTTAAGGCACATGTGTCTTTCTGGATTAACTTATTTATTCAATTTTGATACAAGTTTTAAAATTTAAGTAAAACGAACTATTGCTATTAACCTTGTTTGCCAAAATTGATCCTAACTCGAAAATAAAAATAATAAATATATATTACCCAGCACCTTTCAATGAGCATTGATTTATTGACAAAATAATACAATATGTGCAAAATACTAAATTTTTTTAAATTTGGGTACTTATTATGTCTTATACACTTCTTTCATTTGGCTCAAGCTATTATGATAAAGGTTTACAATTCGGATTAGTACGGATTCACATCGGTTAAATCACACAGATGCTGTAATATTCGAAGAGCAATAAAATTTTTCAGCTTCTATTTCCGATTTGAAAAAACTGCATTATCAGGATTGTTAGGTTAGTTGAGGTTACGTTACTACACCCATTATTAACTCTGTTACACTGAAAATATGTTTGAATATCTAATTAAATTAACAATACAACACATTACGATAACAACTACCATTTGACTAAAGCTTTAATGAAGATCGGAAATAGAAGATAACAAAAAAATAAATAAAACAAGAATGTGTGAAATCTACTTAGTTTGCAGAGTAGATTGATATAGTACTGACTAAGATGCATCGAATCCCTGGTGTGTGTACTGATTCCATTTTGTTTCAGACTTTCTGAGATATCCACCTGTTGCTTTGGTGTTCTGCTTCACCAGAGTTCTGTAAGGTGGCGCTCTTCAGAAATTTTCGAATTCCCGCTATCTGCCTGGCGCCGTTTAAAAATTAAATACTGATTTTAGGCTTCGCAAACTTTCACAATTGATTACAATTCAGTTCTTATCGAATTTTTTCATGAAATGAATGGAATATAGTGACAGAGTGTAGAAGATTGTTACGAGCATAGAAATAAAATATTATTGTTCTATACTCAAAGTTCACGAGAGCAGAGAATCGAGAGAAATGTCAAATATAAACGATGTATGCGCCATCTGAAACAGACGCGATCCCTCGAAATCGAGTAGATATAAATCTGAAAAATCTACCGTTTTGTCTGAAAGTTTTACAGGTTTGAGTGGACACACAAGGTTTTCTATGCATCTTAGTACTAACGAAAATAAAGTATCGGATTTTTCAAGCCCCAATTTACTTATTATTTTCCATTGTGTTCTTTTTCCACAAGTACAAAAAATAAAATAGTTCAGTAGGATTCGAAGTAGTTTCTAGTAGCAGTTTGAGAGGAAGAAAAGCCTACTTGATCAATAAGAAAACTATCCATAAACATTCATATCGATCAAAATCACAAAAGTATCGTGAAATCGACGAAAATAGTATACAAACATCAAAGACAGATATGTTTTCGTCATCTTCATAAAATTTATCAGTCTTTATGAAGACGCACTCATTAGAACCGAGAGGAAGTTTACTTATTCACATCAAATTATTTTCTATATCTGAAAAAGTCTGATAGACCCTAAGAAGTTTGTATTTCAAGAGACTTATCCCTAATATTCCCAAAACGCTCGTTCAGTAATTGTACATATCGACATCCAGAAACTTTAGCAGCAATTTGTAAAACAATATCTATTAAAATTAATCAATACATAGAAAATATATTCAAATAAATGCTGTAAACGGAATGTTGTAAACCAATAAAATTTCTTCATAGATAACGGTGTCAAATTTTCAAAAAACAATTGGATCCAGTCTTGATAAATCTTCTAGTTCTTCATTATAAAAAAAAGTAAATAAATTTGAGTAAAATACACCAACAATTTCCTCCAAATACAACAGATAGCCTCAAACGAATCAACTGCGACTGTCAGAAGACATAACCTCCAAACTTGACATTTATTCCACCAAAACCAATCACTTCAATCTGGCAGTAGTTCATTTGAGCTTTTCCTCTTCGTGTAGATAAGACATAACACCCAGTTACCCCCTCTTCAGTTATTTAAAGCTAGCGAATAGATCGTTATTCAGCTGGTTGAAACCCGACAAGTTCTGATTGTTCAACGATTGGTTGGTTTCGAACGCTTGAGATTTCTGACTTATCCTAGGTTGGTTGACTGGAGACGTTGGATTGCTCGCCAGCTGATTCATGCTGGGCGAAGGACCCTGTTTAGGTTTGCTGACCAGCAGGTTGTCGAGGTCTATCTTCAGGTTTCCGGAATTAGTCCATGTCTGGCCTATCGGTTGAGACTTTTGGGGCTTATCACTGTTGTTGTTTGTTGTGGAAGACATCGGTTGCAATGTTTGAGCTGAGGTTGGCATTAGGAGGGACCCTGAAAATAAACAGGGATATTTTGAACTGCTATCGATGGGCGAAACACTTAGTTTGGTTAGGTTAGAAGCTTATATAGGGCTGTCAGCTGTCAAATCAGGAGGTTGATCTGTTTATATAGTGGAGTTTTCCGAATGTGTACATTAAAATTTGAAATTAAATGTAAGTATCAGACTGAATTGAGAGGAGGGACAATGAGACATAAATGGCTGATTTACAAGAAATAGAAAATATTCAACCAAAGAAAAACTTAGCATGTTTATGCGAATGACTGTATAAAAGTTATTGATTCTCTGCATAGACTACTAAATCATTAGCCTCATTTGCATGAAAAGCTACAAAACTTTTTGTTTTCGTTCAGCTGATATTTTAAGTTAGGACTGCCCAATGTCAACCTAACTTAACAAGACGTTTGAAGAATGATGGACAAAAAATTATGAATAATTGTTGCTATTTCTTAGTTTCAAGAGCACATATGTTTCTCTAATTCTATGGCAAATCCGTTCATTCTGCCATACCTTGTAGAAAAAAAACGTGAGAGATTATTTTAGTTTCACACAAGTTTCATGGTTATATTTCATTATTATATGTTGGTATACGCTCTATTAGTGTGACGTCACACACCGCCATTTTTAGTTCTACTGTCAGTGTTCGGAATCCAAACAAATGAATAGTCATTCAAATTAGTACGGTGTCGTTGAAGGAATTGGTTTATTTTCATAAATAAGAGTATTTGAGGAACGATTTCAGTATAAATTGATAGACAGAAGGAACGAGGTTAATACCAGTAAGTTTGAATCCTGTATCATTCCCCAGATTTTGTAAAAAGCCATGTTTATTAGTTGAACTTCAAGTTCGAACTTACTGGCATTAATCTTGTGCCTTCTGTCTATCAATTAATAGTAAAATCGTTCCTTAAATAACCTTATTTAACAAAATAAGCCAATTTCTTCAACGACAACGTACTAATTTGAATGACAATTTGTTTGTTTGGATTCCGAATACTGACAGGAGACTAAAATGTCGGTGTGTGACGTCATCACTAATAGAGCGTATTCAGAACTCTCCTTTCACAGAGCTATTTATCTGTCAAATTTGTGATACAGTAAACAGTTCTGCCAACCAACAGTTTACAATACAAAAATCACTAAAGGATATCTATGGAAATATTCCATTATTTTAAATTAAAATTCAGGAAATTAGAGAAAATGATGTATAATACTCATACAAAGGGCTTATTCAAAAACTAGCCACTTCGTGTCTAGTTTTTGAATTTTGAATTCGATACTTGTATTATAAATAACTATTTCGGTTGTATTCAAAAACCCCTAAATTAGTTGCACTGCAAGATGACCTTGAAAAGTAGAAGGGGAAATGGAAATGAATAATGATGAAAACCAAAACTTTCTACAAAATTTCATATTCAAGTTATAACACAGAATTAAGAAAGAAAGAAATAACAATATCAATCATATCATATAATTTAGGAACTGACAAATTTTTCTTACAAAAATAAAAAGTGAAAAATACAAGTAAACAAAGCCATACGAATTCTACAGAATCAATCATCATCATCTTCCGCATCAACCCTAATAACGGAATCTAGAAGCCTGGAACAACTGGTCGCTATTGCCCTACACTCACTGTTCGCCTCACCAATGTCCACATTAAAACTAAGCACATCGAACAACCACAACTTAAGCTTCAATATCTGGTCCACAAAGTCGGTCATCAAGATCTGCTTGGGCACGTTGATCAGCACAGCAGCTATCAGAGATATCGACATGATCCTCACTTTGGGTTCCTTGTGGCCCTTCAGGTACCAGGCTAGCTTCAACGCTTCCACTCCCATCTTCGGAACTATCGGGCAGTTTTGCGAAGAGCAAATGATAGAACCCAACGTTTGGAGAAAACTGATCAGTATTATAAAGTCGCTGTCGTTCAGAGGGTTTTCGATCAGCAGTTTGTTATTGTTGAAGCCGTATATGAGAGGGAAGAAGAAATACCCAGCGCAGTCGCAGAATATGTTAACGTTCTCTATTTTCCTGTGTTTCAACGATCCAAAGTACCTGGTCTTTGTTTCTAACCTCCGTTTTATCACCTCCTGTGCTTTTTCCAACTTAGTTTTTTCTTTACCGCCCTTCTTCATCACTTTCGTATCCTCCTTCTTCTCCGGCCTCAAGCTGGACAAATTCCTAGCGGCTTCGGCCAATACGTTGAGCATCAAGATCCTGTGACACATTGCGTAAGTGCCAATCTTGGCGTGAAACTCCCTGCATAAATATTCAGCGTAAATAGCTGGATAAACACAGGTTACCGCCACGCAGTTCCGAAACACCAACTTCTCGAAGTTCTCGTTGTAGAATTTGGGCTCCAACGTTAGCAGAATCTGCAGGATTTCCAAGCCGATGGAAGGGTCATCGTCTGGCAACTGTTGCTCGACGATTTTTTCGCAACTTTCTAGGCTCACGTTGAAAACGTCTGGGTTCTCAGTTTCCAAAAGCCCATCCCGAAGGTCTCTCAAGTAAGCCGGTGGCTGTGTCTTGGCCACTTCGATGTCGTTGGAGGTGTCGTAGGGCTCTAATTCGTCGTCGGAGTCCAGTTCGGGGGCCCCGTCTAAGATTGTGATGGTGTAAGTTTTACTTTTCAAACTAGGTGCTACCAATTCGTTAGCCACAACTTTTTCGGACATTCTAGGCCTGAATTTCCTTTCTGGAGGGATGTAAACGCTGTTTTTACACTTCTTCTCACCGACTAGAGCTTCGATATGGCTGTAGACCTCCTCGGATACCTCCTTTTCCTTATAATAAGCTGTCATGTTCAAACCTGCCAAATTCGTAAGATCCTTCACTATTTTCATCGTTTCCTCCTTGAAATTCTCGTAGTCGAACTTAAGTTCTATCTCTTCTTTTCCTGCGGCTTCTTTATTCAAAACGTTCAACATAATCTCCCCGGTCTTCATTCCTATGGCTCTGAGGACCTCCGTAGAACACTCCAAGTGAACCGGAAGTCCCAGATAGATTTTCTCTTCGAATCTCTTTCTTTCCTGCTCCTCCAAAAATATATTCCTCAGGGAATTGAAGGACAACACTATCATCTTGGAAATGTATAAATGATGCTCGACACTCGTGTAGTTCACGGATGATTTGGTCGACCAGGCTTGGATCAGGTTGGTGAGCAGTTCTAGGAAGTGGAACCTTGACACTTTGCTTAAGTACACTACCAGGTTCTTTATCAGGAACTCGTTGTCTGGAACCATGGTAAACAGGGGGATTCTTTCGCAGAGGAAGAATTTCCAATTGGGATCTCTTATTAGTTCTAGGCCGACAACCGAGGGGAAGTAGAATTCTTCGGGATTTAATTTGGTCAAAAGAGCCTTTCCTAAAACTTCCACGCCAGTTTTTTCCAAGTTCTCCAGGAGCTTCCATATCACTTTTCTGTAAGATTTGGTTTTGGGTCCTGCTTTGTTGGTGAGGATGGCCAAGATGCGTAAGAACTCCTTCAACATGTCCTCTTGAGTTTGCTCGTTAAAACTGATCAAAACTTTGTTTAGGAGAATCCCGAAATTCTTGTAGTAGATTTTCAATTCGTTAAAGTTAGGAGAATCGGTCAAGAACTCGATAATTTTCACAACGTTGAAGTATAGGAATCCAACGTAGTTCTTAGGCTGGAAAAAGTCCTGTACTTGTCCTTCGAAAGCGTTAGCCACGCGATTTGGAACAGAGATCAAGTTTGTAACGATGAGATTCCATTCGTTGTTCCTTTCGAATTTCTCCCTGTACTCTAGCATCTCGTTTTCGATGATACAACCGAGAGCTGCCGCAAAGACTCCTTCGCTACTCAGCAGATGTTCCAAAATGACAAGTACAGACTGTTTGTTTTTCACCTTCGTGGTTTTGATCGTCTCCAGGATTTTACTCAGCGCAACAGTGAAAAACTCCCCGTTTTCAACGACAAACACCTGCAGCACGGGCTCGTACAGCTTTCCCTCTAAAATTGGGAAACTCTCGTCGAACTTCGACATCAGATCTTCCAGAACCAAACCGTACAAATCCGTAGGGTACTCGACGACTTCGTCGATCCCTTGAACCTTCTGTACCGTCAAGGTTCCCGGAAAAGACACCAACAGTCTTCCCAGAATATCCAGGATCTTCCGTATGTCGATGTCTCTGGTGATCTTTTCGATCCGTTGCAACTCGGTCAAGGCCTTCGAGAATTCGCTACGAATTTCCTTTCCCAATTTGGATTCTCTTCTATCCGGCTTTCCGGTATTGCCATCTGTAACGGGAAATCTCGAATGAGTTTCCCCTGTCAAATTTTCTATTGTCGGTAGGGAGTTTTCACCCGAGGTTTCGCTGTAAATACTTGAAATGTGTTTCGGTTTTAATATTATTCATTTTAAAGCGCCAAAAAGGCGTTTTGTACGCAAGGTAAAATAGATGGGGTAAAGTGAGGTTATGACATATATGCTAAGCCCTTATTACACTACTACTTTATCAGGGTTCGAGAAAAAAATAAGGTTTTATAAGTTTCTTCTCTTCCACAAACGTGTTTATAGATTTAAATTTGACAAAGTTGATAAGAATAAATCTTTCAGAACATAAACATAACCTCAAAAGTAATTTGTCGAATTTATTGAGGTTATAGCTCCGAAATTAGCACTGCTGACAACTTAAAAAAAAAGCATGCCAGACGTCTATGAGAAATCCAAGAAATATATAGAAAAAGATTAAAATAGACACCAAAAAGACATAGTGTAATAAGGGGTTAAGAGAAGATAGTATAAAAAAATGTGGCAACTTTTATCGCAATTTTTTTGTTTTTAATAAATCAAGCGGTATTAAAATAAAGTTCATCAAGTACTCACCACTATTGAGTAGGTTATTGTTCTGAGTCCCCGAATTTAGATCCAAGTTTCCAAAGTCACTCAGAAGATCGTTAACATTATTACTCTGTCTGGGAGCGGCTTGGGCAGGAAGCACCCCCATACCCTGTCCCATAACGTTGCCTTGGGGGACGAAAGAACCACCCATCAAAGGAGCAGCACCGGTGGTAGACGAGAACAGGTTAGGTTGAACCATGGACGGCATCGTGGGTTGGGCGGTGGGTATCACAGGTGGGATGAAGTTTTGAGACATCGGGGGCACCATAGCTTGAGACGGCATGGGTTGACCGAGAGGCGAGATCATAGGTTGAGATACTGCAGAGATAAAGTCAAAATGAGGAATCCGAGAACAACGGATTTACCATTCAAGCTAATTTAACAATATTCATTTGAATCCTTCAATAACCTAGCTGTCAGTTAAGTTTAACTTGAACCTTGACTGTTGACCAATGAAAGTCGCATATCTGACAGATAAAGTAAATTGGCAACACTGATAGATAAAGACTTTTTATTTGACAGTTTCAAATTGAGAAAATTTTTTTCATTTAATTGGCGCGAATTTTTAAAAACATTCATGTTACTTTTGGCAAATGCATCTTTTATTTGATGCAAACATTTGGAATAATAATTAATAAAAGATTATATTTCTCTTTTTAAACTTCCATAACCTCCGAATGTCAAAACAGAACACTTCTAAAATATAGGCGCATTGTTGCCAACTATCAGATCAATTGAAAAACTGACACTAGTGCTTCCAAAATAAGTTAAAGTTAATTGTGAATTAAGCAGGCTCAAAGTGCATCGGTAAAAATGCGTTTAAATCAGTTAATCTTACCTGTTGGAGAAGTTAAGGAGTCGAAGGAAGTGAAATTATTGCCTGGCATAAACAAATCCCCACCTTGAGCTGTACTGGTTTGCGTGGAGAAAGCCGAAGTGAAATCCGCAAATTCTTCGGTAGTACTCAGAGGAGTGTTTCCCCCAAAAGCACTCTCCAAATCAGACAAATCCGAAGCCGGTTTAACGGATGTTGTCGTTTCCTCTGCCCTAGGATCGAAATCATCGTTGAGAAGATCATCGGAAGTGGTATTTTTCACGGTTATCGGACTCTGGACAGATTCCCTACCAAAGTTTGCCGCAGCACCTAAATCGACCTAAGAATTTCAGGGAAATCAATAAAACTCGAATTTTCTGTGCGGAAAGGTTCAAAAATTGAAGCAGAGTTTAATAAATAAATAGGTACCTTTTTAATGGGTTTAGCTATTTTCTTTGGTGATGTAACTATAGAAGCGTTAAAATTCAGATTCACTCTGTTTTCCACCTTCGTTTGACTGGCATTCAAGTCGTTATCACTGTATTTTTTTGGAGGCGTATGCCTCTGATTCTGATTCTTTTGTGATTCTGTATCGCTATCACCTCTGCCCTCAGCTTCTTCTTCATAGTTATAGTCTCTGTAACTATTTGGATACCCTGATGTGTCATCCCATTCCTTCTCGCCAGAGTAATCTTCTCGAGATTTATTATAGGAGGGTTTTTCATCCCAAGTTTCTTGAGAGCCTGTGAATTCCAGATAGAAGTAAAATCATTTAAAAATGACAACTGATTTCAGGTCAGAAATAAACTTTATCATATCTATATCTAAAACTATACTCTAGTTGTATTTTTTCATAATTTAAATGCCTTATAACCCAAATATACAAAGAATATTCCATTAAAAATAAAATGAATGAGTTAAGGTACATGTTACATAATTTCATTAAAATCCAAACCTATAATTATTACTGCAATCATAGCAATAACTATTGCAACCATGTAAAGTGAAATATTTC
This sequence comes from Harmonia axyridis, assembly GCF_914767665.1. Classification (NCBI taxonomy): domain Eukaryota; kingdom Metazoa; phylum Arthropoda; class Insecta; order Coleoptera; family Coccinellidae; genus Harmonia; species Harmonia axyridis. The sequence goes on from NC_059505.1 coordinate 42,339,193, forward strand.
ATAACTGAATTCAATATGAACAAATTGCTCACCAAATCTCATGCCAAAAGTGTCAGAACTGATTCCAGTATATTTATCTTTGTTCTTTTTGGCTTTTTTTCTTTCTTCTCTCAACCTATCATCATCTTGAACAAATTCAATCAGTTCCTTGACTTTGTGCCTAATATTAACTCCCTGATCTTTTCCATTATCATCCATAAATGTATAATTTTCTAATGACCTTAAATCATAAATATGCTCTCTGGCGGAGGTGACAACTCTCTCTGAACCATTTTTAACAAGATAATTCAGTAGTAGAAGTGACTAAAAAATTCACCAAATTAACTTTCACAAGTCAAATGGATTAGTGAATAAAAAAATCACTCTGAATGAGTACCACACCTTATAGGTTCGTCTCCAGTTTTGCTTGTTATCTTGTAGCATTCTTTTCCACAACATAGACATTACTTCGGGAAAATGTTCATAGGTGAAAGTGGAATGAGCAAGTTCTTGCATAATTTGGCCAGTAGGGCCCCAAGCTTCATCATTAGTTGCTTCTCTTACTTTGGCTTCAATTTCAGTGTAATTCATAACAACATTTGTACTGAAATTAGGAAGGAGCCAATTGATAATTGATTTTTATCCAGAAAATGATAAGAATCTTGCATTTTTCTGGTTGAATTAATAAATGAACCATCTGTTTTGGTAATGAGATCTCAAGGATATTACTTACACCTTGTCTGCGAGTTCTCGCACTTTCCACATACTAAAAAAGTTTTCCATTTCGACTAATGTTACTTTTACATAAAATTCTACACTGAAAACATTTGATAAGAAAAAAGGATTTTAAGATTAACAACAATTTTCCAATAGGTGACTTGGCTAGCTAGGAATTAACTGCCATACCAGTAAGAACTGCCAACATTAAATTTTGAAAGGAATTATTCTACTTAGACTACTTTCATTGAATAATATCATTTAATTTTGCGATATTTTGATATCTATTCATGTATCTGCTGATATTTTTTTAAATAAACGGTAATTTTATTATAGATAGAAAGTAACTACAGTGCGGAAACTACAGTGCTGCCACTTCTCAGAAACTACCACAAATTAACTAAGAATTTAATAAGTAAAGATCATATTGCAAGTTTGTTCCACGTTCATATTAATTATGTTTCACATAAATATTAGTACACAATTTTTTCTGTGAGGATTCTTTTCCTGAAACATACATTTCACTGTGAAGTTTAGTGGTCTGCTCAAACAGCTTGTTTAAAAGCATAGCGTTTCTAGTTTTGAATTGTAATCATTTTCTTAACCACCTAATAAATCCGTAATTGGTATATAGAATTGATGTTCCTTTATTAAAGAACGTTTTTCACATTCAAGATAAAAAACGTTACCACGATTATGTCAGACATGTTTGTGAAAAACAACGACATAGCTTAAAGCGCCCCTAACGGCAGTTGCGATTACTAATATAAAAATCACTTATGAATAATAATAATAATAATGATAAAATATCTTTCAGGATATTGAAAAATATTATCACATGAAGAACTGAAATTTGTATATCATTTTCTTCTCATTAATTTTCATTTATAATTTTTACTGATACCATTTGCTCTAAAATAAGTTGCTCGATTATGAAACTCTATGTATACACAAATCCAAAATTCAATTAGCTCTGTGATCGAAATCTCTTACGAACGCCATTTTGATACTTGTGTTATCAGTATCACTGTTATCAGTAAGTAAGGTACATTATTCGACCTGAGTTGTCTACGGTTGAAAACATTTGTTTTTCTCGATTATTTTCTAGTTCCTGAGTTTAGTTGTTACCCTTGTTTTTTATCGTACTATGAGTGATAGGGAGGTAAGAATATAAAAATAGTTTTATGTCAAAATTAAACCGGCAGAGCCAACTTTATTTCCCTTAAATTCGTTATATATTGCCAAGAGTGGCATTTCTCCAAAGTAGCTTATTTCATTTAAATATTTTATTTCAGAGAAGTCGTTCTATAGATCGTAAAGGCATGGCTCGCGATCGTTCACCACACGCAAGGCGGGAAGAATCTCCAAGGAACCACAAGGACAAAAGTTTTTCAAGGTAAGTCAGAAATACGTTATAATGTCTTGTTCATGTTAATGCAGTTAGCATACATGAGGATACATTTTTTACTTATAATCTCATTAAAAACACCAAACACTGGTTCTCAGTGAATATTTTTTATTTCCTAACCTCTAAAATGTTTGTCAAATGTTGAATTCAATATCACATGAACGAAGATCATTTTTATTGGTTGGTTGATCAAACTAATTATTATTTTCATTTTGAATCTCGGGGTTCGGAAGTATAGGGGTAAGTGGTACAAGGTGGTACAGATCCTTCCAATCAATACATATTTGTGTGTATTGTTGAAAGTGACAATATAACCATTTTCTTAGGAAACTACTGTTGATATTTTGTATGGTGTTGTCCTTCTTGCAGTACACAGCCTTACTATTGTTTCAGAGAATCATGAGGAAAGTGTATTCAATTTTGTTGTTTTGAAAAAGTTATTATTAGGTATCTTGAATTTTAATTTCATTGCTTTTTATTTAGGAGTCCACCATCTAACCGCAAAGGAAAAATGTTTAGAGATGATGACAGGCGTAGAGACAAAGGAGACAATAGAAACAGGTAAGCTATTTTAACCATTTGAAATAGATTAAAACAAATTGATTGATTGTAAGTTTGCCTTAAGCTGAATTTCAGTGTGTTAAAAAAGTGTTGTTGTGTTAAAAGTGTTGTAAGGTTAATAAATAATCTATTATAATTGAAAGAAGCTAGATGTTCATTATATGTATCTATTATTTAATTTCATGGGATATATTTTCTGTTTTTGAAACAGTTTCATAACGTTCAGTGCATATTTTATTGATGGTTATTGCAGGTCTAGAAGCAGATCCCGTTCAGGGAAAAGATATAAGAGTTCGCGATTCTCTCGTAGTAGGTCCAGGTCAGGTGGTTATGGAAGAGATAGAAGCCATTCACGCAGTCCCATGTCTAGTCGTAGACGTCACACTGGCACTCGTGACAATCCTAAGCCTTCCCGTTGTCTGGGTGTATTTGGCCTCAGCGTCCACACAACAGAGGAAGAAATATTCCACATTTTCGCTGAATATGGACCAATTGAGAGAGTTCAAGTTGTGATTGATGCAAAGGTGAGTCCCGAAAGTTTTTTTTATGAATGAATTGCGTTATGACAGTGGGTTTTTTTAGATATATTCTAAACTTAGCGTGCTGTTTTTGTTAGTTATTGTGGACAAGATGTACGGACAGACAGAATTGATTCCGACCCTAGATTTTTCTTCAATTATTTCATCATTGAGACCGCTGTCAGTTCGAAATTCGAAGAGCATTATTGAAATTGAAAATTTTTCTATTTCCTTTTCAGACCGGACGTTCCCGTGGCTTTTCCTTTGTGTACTATAAAAATACAGACGACGCCAAACAGGCAAAGGAGCAACTTGCCGGGATGAAAATAAGCGGAAAAAATATCAGAGTTGATTATTCCATTACCGAAAGGGCTCATACTCCCACACCCGGAATATACATGGGAAAACCAACAACGTAAGTGTTTCATTTGGTGTAAAACTTCTTGAAATTTCGACTCCAATTGCAAAATTTTCATTTTCCAAGACCGGTGGAACTTGAAATATTTGCGATTGGTACAGGGAACCAGGGACCGTATTCTCGACAAGTGATCTTTCAAAACGTATACGTACTTTCAGTGCTTCGAACACTGAATGCACGTATACGTTTTGAAAGATCACTTGTCGAGAATACGTCCCCAGCGAAAGGTTAGTGGTACATGATGTGAAGAGAAGAGTTATGTGCAAAGGGCCTTCCGTACATTATTTCTAATCTCAATGGTTTGCATTTGTACCTATTTGATCGAGTTTCGACCCACCGACACAATTTTCATATGACATTCTGCCATGCTTGGTAGAAACTAAATCGCGCAGGTTTCACAGAGATTTCATGGTTACATTTCATCATTATATGTTGGCACTTGGAATTCTCCTGTCACGGATTTATCTATCATCTGTCATATTTGTGACACAAAAAGTAGTTCGCCTAACTAAGATGCATAGAAAACCTGGTGTGTCTACTTATACCTGTGAAACTTTCAGACAAAACGGGAGATTTTTCAGATTTATACCTACTTGATTTCGAGGGATCGCGTCTGTTTCAGATGGCGCATACATCGTATTTATTTGACATTTCTCTCGATTCTCGGCTCACGTGACATTTGAGTATAGAACACAAATATTTCATATTCTATGCTCGTAACAATCTTCTATACTCTGTCATTATATTCCATTCATTTCATTAAAAATTCGATAGGAACTGAATTGTAATTTATTGTGAAATTTTGCGAAGCCTAAAATCAGTATTTCACTTTTAAACGGCGACAGGCAGATAGCGGGAATTCGAAAATTTCTGAAGAGCGCCACCTTACAGAACTCCGGTGAAGCAGAGCACCAAAGCAACAGGTGGATATCTCGGAAAGTCTGAAACAAAATGGAATCAGTACACACACTAGGGATTCTATACATCTTACTCCTAACCAACATTTTTCAATGTAAAAATCACTAAACAATATTGATGGAAATGTTACATTAATTTCAATAAAAATTCAGTGAATTCGAGAACATAATTATATATATGAAGTATAAAAAGCTATTTGAACATTGTTTCGAAGATAATGTAAAATAATGATAAATCGAAAATGGTACAATTCAAATATTGAGAATAAAAAACTAATAACTTGGAAACTAGTTATAGCTATTATTTGGAAGAATTTCAACACTAGTTTGAAATGTTATAACAATGCTTCGAAGATAGTTTTTAACATCTCTTGCACTTTCCAAGATACTAATAACAAATGTTTTTTTTTCAAAATGAATTTATTTGGTGGTGTGGTAGTATTTGAGGGTACATTCGTGAATTTTTCTTTCATGATTGTGTCGGGAAAAAGCAATTGATGAAATTTTCCAGAAGTTATTCTGGAACATCCTGTACAGCTCGAAATTAAATGTCCAATGTTACAGCTCCAACATTAGCTCCTTTCGGAGCTAATGTTTCGAAAAATGATCAAAAAAGAAAAAGAGAAGATACTTATTAGGGATATTTGAAGAAAATTCTTCTGCTGCTGTAGGATTTCTGCTTGCTAACTTCGGTGTTACCAATATACTTTATCTGTCGTCTATGTAGGTGTTATATGAAGAAACTGATGATGAACTGACGAAAATATTACTGACTCACCTTTATAGAATAAGAATTTAGTAGTAAGTCTTTTTTCTCCTCCAGCAGATGTGCACCCTGAGAATTTTTAAATAATCTTCATAAGCATGCCGATTGATTCGAATTTTTTCTTAACGCATTGTCGAGAAAGCAACGGGAATTGGTCTGAACTTGACTCGAGTTTCAAAGGCAGTTGTGCCAACTTTGCTACAATAAATTACAATGACATAACGAACGTTTCAACTGACCATTTCTCGATGCTCTCTTCGCTGTTTGTCTAATCGTTTTAGGTTATGTTTTTAAAATTTTTTCGTTTCTGTTTTTAGAAAATACGACAGATACGAAAGAAGAAGAGATCATCGAGACAGAGAGTAAGCAAAAAAAATATCTTTGTGTCAATTTTTTTATATTAAATGTATTTTTTTTTCCTCAGTGATCATTATGATGGCAGCAGATCCAGAAAACACAAACGTTCCTCGTCGCCCTTCTTCAGGCGGAGGCGCTTTGATCGATCTAGATCTCGTTCTTACAGTCCTCGTAAGTAGCTTTTACATTTTTCGTTTCAGTTTTTTCCATCTTCGTTGAAGGATGCTGGGACAAATGTACCCTTAAGTTGGGTTCCGAAGTTTTTGTTCCGAAAGATTCTTTCAACAGCCTATTGCAAAATGGGCAGAACTCTTGTCTTGGAGTTGTTTAGCATTTCTATGTTTTTAAAACTTTATTCATTTTTATTTGTGTTGTGTTATATATTAAAAAAATATATATGTATATATATATATATATATATATTTTTTTTTTTTTTTCGTTATATTGTTATGATTCCATTGTTCCACTGTAATCTATTCTTATGTAATTTCATTGAAGACCCTTTAATAATTACAGGTGTTAGACTTTGAAAATTTCCGTTTTTCCTATGGTAAAGGAAGAAAGTGGTTGTTTCAAGATAGAAAAAAGTACGAAATTTTTATAGCAAGACGTTGAACCCTTTTTTTTGTTTTTTCAAGAAGCGAAAATAGAAAATATAACCCCCCTCCCTGAGAAAAATACTCGGTAATCGACTTTTTTCACATTCGGTGCTCGCTACCTTGAAAACTATCTAGAAACTGAAGAGGTTACGAAGATAAGGTATATTCAAGGAAGATGTATTTCAAACATTTGCATTTTGCTCGAAGATATAAGAAATAGAAGAATTTGCGAAAATGTCTATTTTGCTTGAAGATATAAGAAATCGAAGAATTTGTTAGTGTCTATTTTGCTCGAAGATGTAAGAAATCGAAGAATTTGTTAAGTTCTTTTTTGCTCGAAGATATAAGAAATCGAAGAATTTGTTAATGTCTTATTTTGCTCGAAGATATAAGAAATCGAAGAATTTTAGAAAATGTCTTGAAATGTACTGTCACTTTTCATTTATAGATTTTGTAGATGAAACTGTTGATAGAGGTGAGGTAAAATACATTTCTCTATTTCAGTATCGTAATGAGATCATTACAGTTCTAAAAACAGTGCTGTAATGAACTCATTACAGCATCGTTATCAAGTAATATTTTTCGTTTTGTGGTTGTCTCTACTGCCTTCCAATCCTATCAAATTTCAACAAACGTCAATAATTGTCAACATAATGTATAATTTGGATATAGTGAAATGATTTGCAGCATTATTCGCAATTTCTCTTAATTCAGGTGGTGTTTAATCGATTTCGTCACATATAATTCATGAATTTAATACGTAATTAAAAATTATTTGAAAATTCAAAACGTACAATTCAAATTCCGTAATCTGTCAATTTTCGTAACAGTTACCAACTGCCAAGATACAATACAAAAGTCACTAGGATGTATAATTTGAATTTTTCATTGAATTCCGACAATATTTCACAAAGCTTGACTGAAATAGAGAAAATATCGTCTAATACTCGTTGCAGAAGGCAATTCCGACACTCTTTCGCATTCGTGTTGGAATAGGAGCCCATTCTGCAACTTGTTTTAGAATATACTATTATTATTGCAATGAAAACACTTCAACCATTTTAACGTTCAGAAGATAACTCACCATAACAATCTGGCAACGTCGCATTCCAACATTAACGATAGGTGTTATGTTTCGGTGCGTTAGATCATGATTTAGTAGTAGTTCAAATCATCAATTTAGTCTTCAATTTCTTGCTGGAAGAAAAAGAATCCTACCTAGTCAGATAAATTAATTATCTGAGCGCACAATAATCTCGTAAAAAAATTGGAATCGGAGAGGATTTTTTTAAATTGTTAATCAATTAATTGTTCACAAAGAACCATTAGGTGTAGGGCTATCTATTGCCGTAGAAAATGTACTAAAACTTTACCCCTAAACTTCTAACCTAATTGATTTAACCTAACCTTAACCTCCCATTTCATCGTGTTCCGGGCTTGTAATCTAGAAGGCCATGACTACTAACCTTCCATCTTTTTCGAACGCGACATCTGTCGGTAGGAAATAATGGAATCACATAAGAAGGTTGCCCTTTTCAGGGAATTGTATCTAACATTTGTCAAATTTGGAATTAATACCTACACACAGTGCATTGATTTTTCTGTTGCCTTAATTCAATTTTTTTTTAATGTTACTTTCAGGTCGTTATTAGGCAGTTGGAACGAAGTCATTTGCGGCGGTTCATAATTCTAGAGTTAAGTTTCAGGAGGAGGTCCTTCATTGATACATGATCACCAAGTGATTGATTATTTGTTTATTGGAAATATTTCGTTCATTGAAACATTCGAGACATATCGATGAAGATGTTCTCCTTTCTGTTTTTTGACCTTGTATCATTTTTTTTTTTTTCCTATCATGATAGGGAAAAGATCAGTTATGTTCAGTTTAGACTTCTTGTAAATTTTTGCATTTGAATATGACAAATTATATTATTTTAAGTTGTAATAAATAGTAAACTAAAACTAACACTGTTTTGTTTGTTCTTTAAAAGGCTTTACAACAAGATCTTGGGATTGAAATTTGAAGTATGTTTAAGAAATTGAAACCCCAAGCTTATTTCTCTGAAATCGGCTACGCAAACTATCAAGAGTGTTTTAATCAACTCTTTTGAAGAAAGAATATTGGTCTGGTCGAAGACTTCAGATCAAGACTTTGGGCTTCAACTGAAACCGAAGAAAAACACCATCAACTTGAAGAACTCAACGAGTCTCTCTTGGTTGTCAAGATCAGTACTGGAAGATTTCTTAAACATATTCTGAAAATCTTCACCACAGTGACAAAGCGACAGATTTATCTTAGTGAAAATCACTTTTCAAAGTTATCAAGCAATAATAGGCTCTCAACTTTCTTAAAAAGTTGAGACATTTATATTGAGGGTGAACTAGCAGTCACTACATACATTTGTGACAGGGGTGTATCCAAGGAAGGGTGGAATTTCCTAAATATCAATCAAATTAGATAGAGTGCAAAGTAATCTTAATACTACCCTTGGAAATATCTTGGATATATCCTTGTAATATGCTTATTTTTTAAATATGTTAAAGAGAAGTTGATTGGAGTCTTGCACGATATTGTGATGTGGTTGATTACATGATTGTGAAGAGATGGAGTTTGAATTAACCTTGAAGCCCAAAAAGGTGGAGATGCTGATTTTCTACCGATTCCTTTGCTTCCCATGCTACACAAAAAAATATATCATTCAAAAATGTCACTTGAGAAGGCTTTAGCTTCAAAATTGGCTGAACATTTTCCTTCTCTTGATTCAACAATATCAAGTTGTGTTAGTTTTCCTCAGCTTATTTAGAATATTGGACTGCTACCTCAGTAAATTTGGTTTGTAGCTGAAAATCTGAAGAGTTGTGAGACAACAAAATTGTGCAGCGTTCTCAACTTGAAATAATAATAGTAAATCGACTTTATTAAAAAAAAAATACATTTGCCCTGAAAAGGCGAAGATTAGCTAATGCTACTCTTAACCTTCAGTGTTATAGTTCCATAAGAATCCGCTATATCATAGCGTGGCGCTAATAATGTGTGGAATGATTATTTAAGATAATTATGAATACTTATATTTTTTCTCGAGTATCGCAAAAATGAGGTAGCAACAATAAAATTCTGCCTATTAGCATATTATTTTACAATAATCTCAAGCAACAGAGAAAATTGATTGAGGTTATGTAGGCATAGAGCGCTCTCTTCCGGTAGGAAAAATAAATATGATATACTTCAATAGGATAAATCGACTTTATTCAACAAATGAACATACATTTGCCCTGAAAAGGCGAAGATTAGCTAAAGCTACTCTTGACCTTCAGTGTTATAGTTCCACAAGAATCCGCTATATCACAGCGTGGCGCTAATGATGTGTGGAATAATCATTTAAGATAATTATGAATACTCATATTTTTTCTCGATTATCGCAAAAATGAGGTAGCAACAATAAAATTCTGCCTATCAGCATATTATTGTTCAATAATTTCAAGCAACAGAGAAAATTGATTGAGGTTATGTAAACCTGGAGCGCCCCCTTCCGGGAGGAAAAACAAATATAATATACTTCAATAGGAAACGGGTAAAACAAAAACTTTTTGTTTTGACATTGAAAACTGAAATGTCTGAAAAGAAAAACGACGAGCTTTACAAATACAATCATACCGTCGGTTTGGTTACAAATGCGTCTTATTTGACACAAAATTTGGCTCTGTTGAATACGGAAGACTACTTTAAAGCTGACTGTTTGGCAGTGGCGCACGAGGGTCATATAAATTATATTCCTCTGGTGAACACGTTGAGGAGGTGCAAGTATGTTCCTATATGCGGTGGTTGTGATAGAGGTAAAGGAATAATCAAATGGGTAAGTATTCGAAAACGTCTTTTTATGCGAAAAAAACGTAAAATACGCAAATCAATAAAAAAATGGAAACACCGTGAATTTCACGAATACACTATATTCAAAAGTGCTTGAATCCGTATGGGGCCATCTACAGCCCAAATAGGATGTCCACAACAAATTCTATCAAAATCGAGTAAGAGTTGTAGAAGTTATGACCGTTACAAGAGTTTGCAGACACACAGACAGACGCCAAACAAAAGTTGTTCAAAATGGACTGAAATTCACTCTGAGAGAGAAAAGAAACTTTAAAATCAGATTTTTCAGGAATAAAGATAACAATCTCTCGATAATGTTAGAGCTATTTAATTAATTAGAATATTTTTAGAGGGCTTGTATCCTATAACTTACAATTTTGTACAAAATTTCAAGCAAAAAGCACCAATAGTTCCTATTCTATCTGATCTTTAGATTCAAAACATTCCAAATGTAAATTGTGAAAATAATAAATAAAAAAAACAAACTATACAGATTCCAAGACTTATAATTTTTAAAACAAGGAAAAATTGATATATTACAAAATTAATATATTCAATTTCAAATACTGCGCAAAGGTATACAATAATTTGTTGTAAGTTAAAAACATTGTTTTCCAAAAAAACCAAAAGCTTTTCCGCCCCATTTTAAAATAATCAATTTCCAGATGAGATGGGTGAAAATAAACAACGATACCTACTTTGTTTGTTTATCGACTATCGGAATTCAATTTTATGATATCGAACTAACCGATGTTCAATTTGAGTTCGATTTCAAAGAACTCAATGGTAGACTATGTGAGTATTCCTGCTTTTTTGAAAATAGAAGCCTAAAATTTAAAAAAAATTCCTTCCTTCAGCCCTGCCCTTAGGTGCGTGCGTCCTTGGTGATACACTGTTCGTAGGAACAGCGATGGGGATGATAGTGATGTTCAAAAGTATGGACGATTGTGTGAAAATGACAAATCATTTGCAAGTGTCCCCATTTTTGTATCTCGAAGGAGCGAATGATTGTCTCGTGACGGTTGGTAGGGAAGAGATGAAATCGTACAAAGTAGAGGATGGAGAATTGAATCCGGTGGCTGTTTTGAAGGAGAGTCTCTTGTATGCAATTTGAAATCAATGATTTTATGCAGTCTGCTTCAGAGAAAACAGGCTCTTTATTCATATGAAAGAAGCATGAGCTTTTGCGTAATTGTTCAAATTCGTATCCATTTTTTCACTTACAAGAGTTATCAGTTCAGAATAACTCAATTTTTCTTAACTTTCTGAAAGCTACATAGCTGAATTTTAAATTAATTGATCAATTCACTATTTAGCGACCAATTTCAAAATTTCGGTTCTAACGATGGAACAAGCACTCAAAAAGTGCTTTCTTTGAAGGAAACTGCTTTAAAACAATTCACAAATATCTTGAAGCAACACAGGCGGTCTTTTCAGATTATACAGCGTGCTGAAAATATTCGACGACAATCTTTTCATTGGTCACCATACAGGAGAATTGAGCCTGATGTCGTTCCCCAATCTAAATGTTATAATCAAGCAGAAAATGCATGACGGAGAAATCCTTGCTATCGACTATTCCTCCAATAAACAAATCTTGTTAACAGCTGCCGAAGATCTGTTTTTCAGAGCATGGAAAGTGAACGAATCTCAGAGGACGGCAAGTTGTCTCAATTTTTACTTTTCTAATAATTCATATTACTGAATTTCTCTAGTGGGACTGCATTTATGAGGTGAAGAATGAAGATAGGCCTTATTGTGGGATAGGCTTTACTAACAGAAACTGTACAGAATTTTGCTGCGTGAAATCCAATAGTCTGATTGTCGATTTCTATATTGAAACTACTGAAGAAACTTTCGATAGTTCCGATGATGACTTTATTACTGACATTGATACTGTACCTCTTTGTTAATTGTTTCATTCATTGCCCAACTTAGATTTACGATTGTTTATTGTCAACAAAATAAGTTTACATTTGTAATTTGAACTTTTTCTTTTTTGGTTTTACGGCTAGCTGGGGAATCTTGAATACAGTGCTGAAAAAAATTAATGAATTAGTGATAAATTTATGAAAATATTGCCTTCATCGAAATGAAGTTTTACTTACTGGCAAGTTGTACATATTGGACTGAATTTGCAGAAAACTAAAAAAAAAAAAGATTAGATTCAAGGACATTTTCCAATAAAATGAAATACTCACTAGATAAACATACTGAACAAACATAACCAATATCAATTAATTCTCGATGACAGAAACAGGCTGCTCTATAATCAACTTTTGTGGGAGGTGGCAGTACTAGTTTTTGTCTAATGGGAGGTTCTGCTAAGAAAACCCACTGAAAAATAATTGAATTAGAAAAAACCAAATCTTTGAGCTGATAAATACTAACCAACAGGTATTGTAATAAACCTTGAAGTTGTGGTATTTTCAAGTATAATCCTCCGGTAATATCACATCCTTGTTGTAGTAAACTCAAATGTTGATCTAACGCACAAACATCTATAACAACATTTAATTTTTGTGCCGTAAAAAACACATTCATGTAATTCATATATTGTGATGCAGAATCGTTGCTTCCAGTTACGACTAATATTCTACAATTTAACTGAAATCAAAAATTGTTAGTAAGAATATAATTTGTGGTCAAATACAGTTTACTTTGCAACCTGCTGATTTTATTCTTTGTAACCTTGCAATATAACATAAGGCCATGGCAATAGCACCAGCTAGGAGAGATTCAGTATTAAGAACAGTACTTTCTGACGCTAAATGTTTAGCAAGGTTCTTTTTAATCGTTTTTTCTACCAGTGTGAAAGTTTCATATTGACCATCGATTTGCCTTAAATCCAAAGGTTTTCCTGTGCCTGGATAAATAAAATCGCTTTTTCTGGAATGACATGCCATTACTGCTAATTTGTTATGAGCCTTCTGCATCAAATGTGAATTAGAGAATGCTATTATAGAATCTAAGCAATGGGTCAACATATGAGGGTTTTCTCTGAGTAGTTTTTGGCCGGGATTACTGTCGAAAATTACCACTAACAAACTGGTCTCGTCCCCTGAAGTATCTTCAGGTGGACTTTCTGCTTTGAGTTCCAAATTATTCATATTTTATGGGAAAACAACACAAGATACTGACACAAAATTCAAATATTAGTACAAATTAGTCTGTGATATTAGGTTATGTTTACATCTGACATACGCATAGAATATTGAAAGCATAGTGTTCTAAGACGATTAGAGTAATCTGTAAAAATTATCGAGTACTTCAAATTAGTTTAGAGAATCACTCCTAGGTGGTTTAAGAGGCGACTATATTTTTATTTGAATGAATATTAAATTTAGCAGTAAACTCAATATAATCGATGTAAAATCTACTTTGTAAGTGAGAATTACATATATCCAATAAATTATAACAATATATATGAGGAATTACCAATAGCTTTTTGAAATAAATATAATTAAGCTTTACTGATCTTCCCATCATTTTCTCGGTAGTGAATTGCTAATCTAGGAATATTCAAGAAGTACATTGCTTAAAATAAATTTATTGATCTATGGAAACACTTGAATCACAAGATAAACATTGACACATTTGAACATTGCTTTGAAACACCTACAAACTACTTGAGAAATTCCAAGTCTTGATATTTTCTTAGATAACAATTTATCTTCACAAATAACATCAAAATATTAGATACATAGGTATTCAGTCAGAGAATATACAATTAAAAGGCTCAACAGTTCGTTAACATATGTACAATTTCTGCAACGTACTCCTTGTCGGTAACGTGCATAGGTCCGCTGTGCTCTCCAATTTTTACATCGGTTGTATTGCAATCGTCTTGTTCGATCGTACTTTTCAGTTTTCTGAAAGAACCGTGATATTCTTTCGCTTCCGTGTTTTCCATTATGAATTTGAAGTTTTCCTTGTTTAGACCACCGCCGGGCATTATGATTATCCTGCTGCCAACCTGTTCCATCAGCTTTTTGATCAGCTTCACTCCAAGCTGGGCATTCGATTGCTTGCCGCTGGTTAGCACCCTCTCGAAACCCAAGTCGATAATCACCTCTATCTCTATAGAAGGGCGTTCGCAGAAATCGAACGCCCTGTGGAATGTTACTGGGCATGGATAGCAAGCCTTGACGATCTCCCTGCACATTTTCATATCGACTGCGCCATTCTCGTCTAGGGCTCCAAAAACGAAGCCATTGGCGCCGTATTTTCTCAAAATTTTCGCGTCTTCGACCATCACCTCCAGTTCCTGACGGTTGTAAATGAAATTGCCTGGGCGGCATCGCAACATACAGTATATAGGTACTTTATTCCCGCTCAAATTTTGAACCTGGATCAATAAACCGGGAGTCGGCGTCAGCCCGCCCTCTAGTAGAGAGGCGCATAACTCGATGCGACCAGCGCCACCAGCAACAGCGGCCGTCGCGCTATCCAAAGAATCAACACAAACCTCCAAGACCTTTGACATTTTCTAACCTATAGCTTATTAGATTATACCCCTAAAAATGAACAGAATCAACATGATTTCGCCAGAAACAAGACTTTACTTACAAACCACACAAATACTGATGAACACAAATCGACACAGTGCTTATTTCTGCTTTAATTTTTTCGTTTTCGATCGGAATTAAATCACTTCACTCGGAACCCGCCACCGGTGAATTTTGTTTGACCTTGATTCATGACATTTTCTTCCCGCACAGAGTTCTGCGCGCTCGCCCGAAGTTCTTCTTTTTTCTTTTCGGTCAGATACTTCTTCTTCAGCGCCTTCAGTTCGTCCGTTACCTTCTGCAAACTCACTTTGTATTCGTTTGCTTGAAATTCGGCCATATTCAATTCCGATACCAAGCACTGTAAACGATAATATTGAAAAAAAAAATTTTTTTTCGAATAAATTCAAATTTTAACCTTGAGTTTATTTCCCCTTAATCTTAGAGCCTTTTGGGTCTTGTTCAGCTCTTCTTTTACACTAGGACTTGGTTGCTGCGCTAAAACCTGTCTCAAATTCAGGTAAAGACGTTGAACTTCCTTCAGTTGCCTCTCGCGTTCAACTGCTTCTGAAGATTGATGCAAGAGACGCCTAAAATATACCAAAACAATAATCACCAGCTTTTTATAATGTGTATACATCTTCATCCTTAATATTCTGATAAATACTCATCTCAACCTACTTCTGCAAAAGTTGAATCTTCTGCAGTAGATCCATGACCTCTGGGTCTGAGCCTTCAAGCTTCCTCCACCTGTGCACGTTCAACGGATTCTGTACCTCCTCTTCCAAGGCTCTGCATTTCAAACGAGCTCTTGTCAGGTCTCTCTCCAAGTGAAACACCTCCTGCCTTAGATCCGACACGTTATCTGCAGATTTAGTAAGCAGGATCTTCTCCTGCCGTAACCTCTTGATCTCGATCTTCAACAGCTTGATGTCGTCCAGCCTCTGATCGTATTGAGTCTCCCCTGTTTAAAAGTTGAGAGATTCACTTCAAAGTCCGGTAGTTAGTAGATGAAGGTTAGGTTACCTCTTTCAAGAGTGGACTGAAATATGTTTATCTTTTCGTGTAGAAGACCTATTTCGTCGTTTCTCCTGACTAGCTGAGCGCCTAGTATATCTCTTTCATTCAACAGCTGCTCCAAGTCCTTGGCTTGTTCTCGGATAAGTTTTTCGTTGTTCTGAAATTGTAAGGTTAAGTTAGGTTATACTTCATTGCCTCAATCTCACCATTAAACTTTGATGCAGCCTCCTTTCTTCCTCGGACATCATTTGTATCTCTTCCTTCAGCTTCTTCACCTGGTCTTGCGTGTTGGTCAGCTCCATTCTGGAAAATATCAGCGTTAATCCCTTCAACTTCTACCGAATTATAGAGCAAAGTACTTCAGATATTCCTTGTCCTTCATGGCTTTCCTAAGCACGTTTTCTTCCTTCACCAAGGTGGATTCCTTCATGGATATATCCTCTTTGAGCTGCTCCGTTTGGTGGGCTATAATTCTCAGTTTCTTCTTCAACTCGTTGCACTCGGCGTTCGATTCTTGCAGCTGTTTCTGCAGAGAGTTCCTTTCCGCTCTCGTGATGTCGAAGAGATTCTGTTGCATCCTGTATTTGTTCACCTGCTCGCTCTGGATCTTTTTCAGTTCGAATATTTGCGTCTGAAAGCGAAAAGGAGCGATTACATATGTAACAATCATGTTAATATTTAGTTTCACCCACTTTCTTCAATTTTATCTGCTCCATCGCCTCCTCTATTTGCCTGGTCATGTCCAAGTGCTCATCTGCGAGTCTTTCTCTTTCTCTCTCAAGACGACTGATCACCTTCTTCTGCTTGTTGGTCTCAAGGTAGAACATGTCCAATTCGCCCTCTAGCTTTTTCTTCTGCTGCTCTTGGATTTTGATCAGCTTCTGTTGTTCCTGTGCCAAACCTGCAACCAATTAAGTATTTTCTAAGTTTGAAGTTAGAGCCTTCAAGTAAGCTAAAAATTGAGTTATCTGTTACCCTGCTGTCGCATGATGCTCTTATTCATTATATCTTTTTCCCTGGCAATTGAATCCATCGCTCTCTTCTCAGAGTCAGCTTGTTTCTTCATGTCGTCCACCTCTTTCTCGATTATGATCAGACGTTGTCGCAGCTTGTTCCTCTCTTGGATGACATCGTTCTTGTCCGAGTCCATCGCCAATAGCTTCTTGTCGTACAAATCTTTCATCTTGGTCAGTTTGGTAACGTCGTTCCTCAGATGGTTAACCGTATCTTCGGAATTCTACAGGAGGAACAATATAAACTCCATTTTGACCCAAAAGAGAGATCTTACCTTCAGTTCCAGCTCTTTCTTGTTGAGGGTCTTCCTCGTTTGGTCATAGTTGCTCTGCGCAACTTGGAGGTCTTCGTACATCTTATAATGCTTCGAGTTCAGAGATTCG
Source organism: Harmonia axyridis (assembly GCF_914767665.1). Classification (NCBI taxonomy): domain Eukaryota; kingdom Metazoa; phylum Arthropoda; class Insecta; order Coleoptera; family Coccinellidae; genus Harmonia; species Harmonia axyridis. The sequence continues at coordinate 42,356,226 of NC_059505.1, forward strand.
TGTTCCTTGTACAGCCTGTCGTAGTTTGTCTTCTCGTCTTTGACCTGGTTCTCCAGCCTGGCAATCTGTTTCATGTGGTAGCCAACTACCTCGGTGAGCTCGTTGAGCTGGAGTTCCTTTTCAGATAGCTTTTCCTTCATTTCCGTGATATCTTGGTTTAGCTTGGCTGTTTGGCGCTTGTGCCTGTCTATCTCCGAGGTTTGGTCCTGTTAGATCAGAAGTAAACATTTTGTTTTGGTTAGGTTATAGGTTTTATTGAGAAAGTACCAAGATGCTGAAGGTGTTCAAGTATTTTTTATCAAACATACTTGTAGTCGGAAGGTGTTTTAATACTGCAAGATCCAAAAAGTATATGGATCTCAGTGAGAATATGCTAGACATCTTCACTAGCTTCCTTACAGGATTAGGTGCACCTAATCAGAAAATGTTTACCAGAGATCGACAAATGTAGATCCTGAGAGAAAGAGGAGTTTCTTCCTCCTGCTCTTGTGATCACCTGCCCACAGAAAGCCTCACCATTGCAAGTAAAGGAGTGAAGATGTTACCTTCTTGATGCAATTCTAGGTACTACGAGGCTACCACCTTTTATGGACGCAAGAGACGGATTTGAAACCTCATTATGATGTAGATCAGAGCTCGATCTTCAAAAACGTTTTCATTCGAGGGGTCAGTGACAAATATTCTAGGAGATATACATTACATTGGCGACAACAGCTCTGATGATGGGAGCACAATATAAAACTTAAGGTCATACACATTTATTTTTAATCACCAGGAGGATTTCTACAATTCTTTTAGTCATTACGATTCTCAAAATAGTTAGTACAAACCTCTACTTGTGTAGTAAGCTCGTTCAATTTGATATCAGCAGCCGAATTCTTGTGCTCCAGTTCTTCCTGATAACCCAGGGCATTCTGCAACTTTTGGGACAGCTGTATCACCTCTCCTTGTAGCCTTTCCTTCTCTCGCTGAAGACCTTCCTTCTTCTTGCCCATGACGCCAGTACTAGCAAACGAAATCGAGACCGTTCAGAGGTATCATCAACAGGATGGTGTTATGCGTTTTGAAAACAAAGGCAACAAACTTACTCCTCCGCCTGTTCTGCAGCAAACTTGTTACGCAGCTCAATCTCAGTATTGAGGCTTTCGACCTGCTTCCTGAGATTCTCTATTATCTCCTGAGCAGTCTGCTCTCTAGCGTGGGCCGCATCCGCCATCTTCCACGCCTTCTGGATCTGATCTTTGAGGTCGTCTATCACCATCTGGTCGGTTTCTGTTAATTTGATTGCGCTCTCAAGCTTCCTCATCTTGATCTCTAGTTCATACTCCACATTTTGGCACCTCTCGTTCAGCATAGACTCTTTTTCGTGGGATTTGTAGAGAGCGTCGAAGAGATTGGTGAATTCCTCGGCATACTGGGCTGCCGCAGGGTTCTGTTCCATCTCGGAGACAACCTGGCGAAAAGTAGTAAGCACTCATGATGGAGAGCATAGTATAATTATCAGAACTCTGAACTTCTCCAGGTATTTTATTGAAGAATTTAAAGATAATAATAAAAAAAATGAAAACATTTAAAGAGTTTTATTTCTAGCAAGCACCAAATAATAAAATGACCCTCTCTCCGAAGATTCTATACCTACTATAGTCGTTCTTGCTCTAGTTACTTTTATTTTCAACTCTTACTTGCCTTGTTAAATTTTCTTTCCAGAATAACGAAAGCATATTCTGGGTCTTCTGGATCTGGACTTGATTCGTCGGCAATGCCTTCATTATCTTCAATAAAACTTACGTCTTCTTCCATTTTTTTTCGACCTCTTTACAAGTATAAACGATATAAATATGTGAAAATTGAATGACAGTAAATAGAAGAAAAATATCAGTTTTCGAAGTTTGTTAGATAATATTGCTTGGATACAGAAATGGAATTGATCAAACGAATTCTATGATTGTGTTTCTGGTTATTTAGAGGGAGAAAGCTACAAAATATCATTGGAAGTTGTGTTATTTCTTTTCAGATTTATTGGACAATATATTATAATTTCTTATATGATATGAAAAAATGTTGAGATCATATTATTTGCTCTTGAGTCAGTTCTGATGTTAATTCTTCCCTTTCCTTTATTCATATACCTATTTTTTACTTTATTTTTTCTGATTCCTACTGCTGAGATTTCAAAACATTTTTTTTTGTTTTGAACACTGGATTCATTTTATTATATTTTGCATCTTGAATATTTGTTTCTTGTTCACAATATAATTATTGTGTTGTACATAAAAATATAATGTAAGCTCTTATTATTATTTCTGAAAGATAGCAGATCTTTAATTTTTTTTTTGCAAAATTAGAGTAAGTTAATTATTCATTAAATATTCAAAACTTTTGAGGGTTGAATTTGTTCTTTATTTAATGAATTTCGTCCTTATTTGATGGAAATTCATTATAAATAAAATAAAACAAAAGTATTTGCACGAATTACTTAAGTTGCAGTATTACTTTCAATGTCAGTCATTTGTGGAAAATAATTTAAGTATTTTTTTTTATTTATTGAGTAATAAAAAAGTATGAGGAGAATAAGGTGGGGTAAATTTTGGAAATAAATAAAAATCCAATCTTGAATTGAAAATAGATTTTATTAGTTACAAGATAAGAGATATGGCTAATCCCAAAACCGATTAAAATAAATGTACAAGTTTATCACAAAGTATTTCAGTACACAAAGTGACAAAACAGTCACTCGTTGTACTTACTGCAAAAATATTACAAATAACCATACCCTAGGTATAATTTTCAGCCAAAGCTAAAATATCCATACTAGTCTTTCGGAGCCTTGAAACTCCCAGCATCCAGCTCGAGGTCCATAAACAGACTCTTGTAAAAATTCCAAGACTCCGGTACAATATTTCAAAAAATAATTTTCAACATTAGTTACCGTACGATCAGAAATCAGGAGGTCAATGGAAACATTTTGAGAACACCGAAATCACACTTTGTCAGACTAAACATCTGTCTTCTTAATAGGCATTAAAAAAATAAAACCTTTAATGTCGATTACGTATTTACACTTCACACACGTTATTTACATATCTGAACACAATCATCGAACGGTCTTGGTTAGACTGAATATAGGAAAAGATATTTGCTAAATATACATAGACTATAAAGTGTGTGAAACTCTGGAAAGTGATAGAGAATAAGTCTTGCATCAATATTAAAAAGATTTATAATTTCTTAACAGAAAACTTTAATGGTGTAAAAAGAATGAATTTGAAGTTCAGTATTTCAATCTTAAACGAGTCAAATTCAAGAATTGTTCTTTCTTTATTTGTTGAACTACACAGAAATTCAGAATGAACACTTTTTTCGAGCAGATTTTGGATCATATTCTGACGCAACTCAAATTTCTGTTAACATGAATCAAGTGTTTTTTCTTATTTTTATGCGACTCATCAAGTGTTTCTTTTTTTTGAGAGGAATCATTATGAATATCTGTTTTTCTTGAATAAAATCAGATTTTAATTGCTTTGTTTCGAGTCAATCAGTAAAATTTTATTATAGTCATCCCAAAGTACTACAAAATAGAATATTTCGTCAAATAAATTTGAAAATCAATCGAATATACTCAAACTACCTTTTTCATTAAAAAAAACATCCAAAGCTAAAAAAAGGCAGACCACTCAATAACAAAATTTAGTCTTAAACAAAAATCTCCGCTTTAGATTTGGCCTGGATATGACGAATAATAAAACTACAAAATTTTCAGTGGATCCATAAAAAGTTAAGCCACAATTGGGTAATATTATACAGGGTCAACCTGTTTCAATGTTGTAAAACGTATTTAGCAGAAAAATTACAACAATATTTTCGTGTACTTATGCATTTCAGTCTACTGAATGGATAAGACACAAGTTTTCCATCCTAATCGCTTTTTTGTCTTAATAACAATCGCAAGGCATTCTTCCACTTGTTTTGTTGAAGATCTTTCATAACAAATTCACAAATGACATACAAAATGTCAATTTGAAAATTTGAGGTTAAATTAGGTTAGCTGTTTTCAACTTATGACGTTTCGTGATAGTTTTTGAGACAAAAATTCGATTAGCACGAATATGTTCGGTATATGAAAAGCTTACAACATTTGGAGTATTTTGTGGTATCGTCTAGAATTTATAGGACACCTAAGAAACCGGCTATCCTTTAAGAATGTAAAAATCCTGTTCATCGTCGTATAATTCTCAAGAAGGAGGAGGGTAAAAGTTGCCATCGAATAAGAAACGTAAACTTCTCATACAGAAAAGCAGTTAGTCTACCGCAACTTTTCTCTTAATAATAAAACTTTCGGATATCGATGGTAAAAGTTAAGCCACTATCGGGTTATTTCAACTACTGCATTGATGAATTTTGGACTCCCGAAAACATTCAGTTCATCCAAGTCTGGTCACTATCTCACCTTCGCAACATTACAAAATACTTCTGTCGGTTGTTCTGGTCCTTTCTCTTTGTCTGTGCTCTTGTATCGAACCATAGAATTTCGAATTTTAGGTTAGGTTATGACCACGATCGTTTCGAAGGTATAACTTGGGCATTAACGAACCACGTTGCCACATCTATCAGTTTTTCCTTCTGTCCGATACCAACAATCTCTACGCGTCGTCCAGCATCAAACCTACCGGCGTTGTCAGATTGTAGATAAAACACTTGTTGCACACCCTGACCGGCTTGTTCAGACCGTACTTGGGCAGGGGCACGTTGTTGCTCGAGCACCTGCCGCAGAAAACCTTCCCGCAGTTCCTGCAGTGATGCCGCCTCTTCACCACCGTGAAGTTCGCCCCGCAGCTCATGCAACGTGGCGCCTCCACGTCCGGAACCCAGATGGGCGGGTTCAAAACTACACCAGAAGCCCCGCCCTCGTTGTCCACTCCATAGTCGTCGCGCAACGTGATCCTGAACAGACCCTCCTCTATGGCGGAGACGTCGGCGTCCACGCCGACGCCGTCCTCGGTCTCCTCCTGCTGGTGGCGTCTCGGACGGTTGGTGAAGCTGCCTTCGGCGCCGACACCGGCGTCCCCCAGGTGGAAGTAGACGTTGGTGTCGAAGAGAGCCTCCTGGGCGAGTATGTTGGGGTCGACGCTGAACTCGTTCGTCTCCACCACGTCAGAGGCTGGAGGGTGGTACTCGATGGACGAGGAGGTGGTGGACGTTTCAAGGCACGATGGTATGGTGGTGGTCGTCGTCGTCGACGACTGGAGATCCTGAGTGTCGGAGGTGGTGTTGATGAGGAATACGGCCTTGAGGATGTTCCTGAGGTCGCTGGCGAAGTTGGTCTGCAGCTGGTCGGCGACGCCGGCCACGCAGACGAAGAGGCGGTGCACCAGGTCCTCGCTCGATCTGCAAGGGAGAAATTGGTAAATGTCAGGTGATTTGGAAGTAACTTTTTATAGAATAACTGAAAGGCAATCGTTAGGTTTAATCTAGGTGTACAACTTTGCTTCTGCTGTTTTGCAATAAATGGCTGTAGCGGTAAGAGGTAGTCGAAATAAATAGATCGTAGATGCCATACAATAAGCTAAGGTATTTGAAAACATAACGCTATCGAAATATTAGTCGATTTATGTCTGCGTCATAAAGTTTTTCTCGATTGAACATGTCAGCTTACGAGCCAAATTCTCGTCGGTTTTAATTTTCTGCTTTAATATGAAGAAATCTGCAGCTGAAGCTCATCGATTGCTCTCAAATACTTTTGGTGAGACCGCTATTAGCGAAAGAACGTGCCGAGAGTGGTTTCAACGCTTCAAGAACGATGATTTTGACGTCAAAGACCAGTATGACGGTAGAAGAGAGAAGGTTTTCAAAAATGCAGAATCGGAGGCATTACTTGATCAAGACTCGTGTCAAACGCAACAAGAATTGGCAAGATCATTGGGAATGACGCAACAAGCCATTTCCAAACGCCTGAAAGTCATGGGAATAATTCAGAATCAAGGAAATTGGGTGCCGTACGAGTTGAAGCCGAGAGATGTTGAGCGGCGTTTGTTTGCTTATGAACAGCTGTTTGCAAGGCAAAGACGGAAGGGATTTCTGCATAGCATTGAGACTGGAGACGAAAAATGGGTTCATTACGGTAATCCAAAACGCAGAAAATCTTGGGGACATCCCGGCAATGCTTCCACGTCGACGGCCAAAATGAATATTCACGGTTCCAAGATCATGCTCAGCATTTGGTGGAACCAGTTCGGTGTAGTGTATCATGAGTTGTTAATACCAATTGAAACAATTACATGCGATCGTTTTCGAACACAATTAAAGTGTTTGAGCCGAGTATTGAAGGACAAACGACCGCAATACAACGAGAGAGATGATAAAGTGATTTTACAGCATGACAATTCTCGACGCCCTGTTGCGAAAGTGTTGGAAACGTTTAAATGGGAAGTTCTACCCCACCCGCCGTTTCCTCCAGACATTCCTCCCTCGGACTATCACTTGTTTCGATCAATGACACATGGCCTGGTTGACCAGCACTTCCGGTCTTATGAAGAAGTGAAAAATTGGATCGATTCGTGGATCGCTTCAAAAGATGAACAATTTTCAACGCGGGATTCGTACGCTGCCCGAAAGATGGAAGAAAGTAGTGGCCAAAGATGGACAATACTTTAAATCATAAATGTTTAACCAGTTTTTTACAATAAAGCAACGAATTTCGAAAAAAAACGGCGGAAGCAAATTTGTACGCCCATGTACAAATGCAGAAGGCATTGATATTCTTCCACCAGCGCAACTGACAACCGAAATGACAGTCTAAAAGGAACCTAGACTCACCTGTACTTCGCCCTGACCCTCGTCTTAGCCTCCCTAATGGCCGTGGCGACGTCTTCCGTGTCCCCGTACGCCCCGCTGGAGGACCCTCCCGAACTCTCCTCGCTCGAAGAGTCCCCCACGTCCTGGACCTCCGTCGACGTCTTCAGCGGCCCCGCCCTCTTGGCCCTCCTCCCGGCAGCCTGAGACCTTCTGCGACACCTGCACGTCGTCGCCGACTTGCAGCACTTCTTCCCGTCTCCGCCCTCCAGAGTGGGCGACCTCTCCAGACTGGCCGTCTCCGTCGATATGCCCGAGTCGTTGGGCGAGTCGACCTCCCGCTCGTCGCTGTCCTCTCTCTCGCCTCCGCTCTCCTCCTTGGTGAGGATGGACGAGAGGGTTGCCGCAGCCTCGGAGATCGTCTTCAGCGAGTCCTCGTTGGGCGGCGACTGGTGCTGGATGGGCGAGGTGTCGGTGAGGGTCTGGGAGGTCGAGGGTATGTCTATCGTCCGGTCGGACTCCCCCAGGTCCAGGTAGGAGTCGCGGAGCAGTCTGGCGGAACGGTCCAGGTAGACGCAGGGGTCGTCGTCGAAGGTCATGTCGGTGACGGATCGGACGTCGCTCAGATCGAGGTCTTCGTTGTCGCAGAGCAGGCGTTCGAGGAGGTGCAGCTCCTTCTTGTCCAGCGTCCACATCAGTTCTCTGATGCGGCGCAGAAGGACCCTGAAAGGCCGGAACATGTCGCTCATCTGCTCCGGTGGCCTGTCCAGGTGGAGGGGTTGGTCGTGGGGCGACAGTAACCTGTGAAAATGGCGGCGATTAGATGAAGAAAATTCTGATAATAGTCTAAGAATCAATGAAAGGATCTGAGATCTTTTGATATGTTGCTGAAGGTCTTAATAGACCTTCTGTGTTGCCTTAGATAGTTCAGTTAGAGGCTTTTTCTCTGTTCTGACTAAAAATTCTTAGCCTATTTCAACTTTCCAGACCTTTGCCAGTCAGGAAAACAATTAAGCAGGCTTAAAAAACTTTCAGACTTTCAATATGCTGCTAAGGGCACTAAATAGACTTGCTGTGCTGACTTCTAGCCTTAAATAATTCAATTGGAGGTTTTTTCTCTGTTTTGACTACAAATTCTCAGCCTATTTCAACTTTCCAGACCTTCGCCAGTCAGGCAATCAATGAAGCGCTGGCTCAGAAAACTTTCGGACTTTCAATATGTTGCTGAGGGCACTAAATAGACCAGCTGTGCTGACTTTAAGTTCTATATAATTAAGCCAGAGGTTCTTTCTTCATTTTTACTATAATTCCTAGCTTTCCAGACCTTCGCCAGTCAGGAAAACAATGAAGCTTGCTTAGAAAATTGTGAGACATTATGCTGAGAACACTTAATGACCAGTTGTGCTGACTTTTAACCTTACATAATTTAGTCAAGAGGTTTTGCCTAAACTTCCTAGGCTATAACTGCGTTCCAAACCTTCTCCAGTTAGGAAAACAGTGAATCCAGCAAAGAGAACATTCGGACTCTTAATATGTTGTTGAGGGGACTAAATAGACCAGTTATGCTGGTTTTCAGCTTTATATAATACAGCCAGAGGTTTTTCCTTTATTTTGACTAAAATCCCTAGACTATTTCTACGTTCTAGACCTTCTCCAGATAGGAAAATGATAAGCTGGCTTGGAGAAACTTCGGACTTTGAATATGTTGTTGAGGGAACTAAATAGAACAGCTATGCTGACTTTTAGCTTCACCTAATACAGTTACAGGTTTTTCATTTATTTTGACTGAAATCACTTAACTATTACTGCGTTTTAGACCTTTTCCAGTTAGAAAAAATAATAATAATAATATGTTAAGCTGGCTTAAATAACCTTTGGACTTTCAATTGAGGGCAATAGACTAAATTTGGTTTGAGATTAGGCTCCTATTTTGACTAGAATTCCTAAGTATTTTAGTGGTACAGACCCTCTCCAGTCTGGAAAAACAGCGTAGTCAGAAAACGTTGGAACTTTTAATATGTATTTGAGATAGAAACTAAAAGAGAAACAGAGATTTCAGTAACCTACCCCTGTACGATGGCCAGCCTGGGTATGGTGAACATGAGGGCCGGGTCGCAAGAATCCACCATATCCTGCGATAGCAGCTTGGTCCTCAGCGCCCTCTGGAGCGTCTCCGAGAACAGCACGCTGATCAGCTCCTGCAGCTCGTACTCGTACGTCGACTTGACCGGCACCATGGCGCTGACGTAGGCTAGCTCGAAGTCGGCGAAGAACTTGTCGAAGATCTTCAGGCTCTCGGTCAGCATCTCGGTGATGAGGTCGTTCTGGTCCAGCCTCAAAGGGCCGTTGGGAGTGTTGTTGCGCAGGCAAGCCTGCCGTAGAAGGTTGCGCACGTGCTCCAGGCTCTTGGTGACGGCCTTCGCCAGCGGGCGCATCAGGATGCTGGCCAGCTCCCTGTTCATGATCGAGGAGCCGGCTGCAAGGCACTGGAAGATAAATAACACCTTATGAAAGATATCTTAGTAAGTAACGGGTGTTTTTTTCGAGGTATATAACCTTGAGTTGGCATTACTGTTCAAGATGGTGACCGATTTAACAGCTGTCAAGTGATTTATTCTCAGTTTGGTTTGGCAATTCATCATGAATAGACTCACGCCTGAACAACGCTTGCAAATAGTGCAATTTTATTTCGAAAATAAGTGTTCTGTGCGGAATACGTATCGCGCACTACGTCCATTTCATTTTGTTTAGCGATGGAGCGCACTTCTGGTTGAATGGCTACGTCAACAAACAAAACTGCCGCATTTGGAGTGAAGCTAATCCTCAATTGTATGCCGAAACACCGTAACATCCAGAAAAACTGACTGTTTGGTGCGCTTTATGGGCTGGTGGAATCATTAATTCGTACTTCTTAAAAAACGATGATGGCCAGAACGTTACAGTCAATGGTGATCGGTATAGAGCCATGATTACTAACTTTTTCTTTCCTGAATTGAACAACCATGATGTCCAGGAGCTGTGGTTCCAACAAGATGGCGCAACATGTCACACAGCTCGTGCCACAATCGATTTATTGAAAGACACGTTTGGTGACCGCCTAATTCTTGGACCTGTGAATTGGCCTCCAAGATCTTGTGATTCAACACCGCTAGACTACTTTCTGTGGGGCTATGTGAAGTCATTGGAATATGCGGATAAGCCACAAACCCTTGACCATTGGGAAGACAACATTCGCCGTGTTATTGCCGATATACGGCCACAAATGTTGGAAAAAGTCATCGAAAATTGGACGTCCAGATTGGACTACATCCGAGCCAGCCGTGGCGGTCATATGCCAGAAATCATATTTAAAATGTAATGCCACAAGATTATCTTGCGGATAAATAAAATTCATGTCAATCGAATAATCCATCGTTGTTTTATTGCAATTTAAATTTCTATAGCTCTAAAAAACACCCTTTATTTTAGAGGAGAACTTGGCACACTTTGTAATTTTTGTATACCTTCATACAGTTATTTATTCTCCAACGAGAGCTCAGAAACTGCTGACTACAGGCGAGCTCACCAAATATCACTAGATGAAGAAAAACGCGTAAAATCTACAGTGTTTTTCTCTTTACCTCAGCTCCGAACCAAAGCTGCCCTGCCAGGTTCTCCTGCAAGACGTCCTCCGGGAATTTGACCCTGAAGTCCCTGTCCGCCCTCTGTTCACCGATTAGTTCGTCCATAATGGCGTTGGTGATGGTGAGCACCTTGTCCTGCGACTGCCTCAGCTGGTTCACCAACGTGGTGCATCGCTCAGGGTCCTTGCGACCGTCGAAGCTGTCCAGTTCGTTGGCGATTATGTTCAAGGCCTCGTCGGCGTAGAAAAACTGGGCCAAGAGGGACGTGTCATCCTTCTGCGAAGAAATAAAGAGTAATTTACAGAAAATTGTGGCCAAACATGAAAAGAAGAAGAAAAAGGTGCGAAAACAATGGTTGATTTACTTGCGTCAATAAGATTCTATGATCACTGAACCACTAGTTGACAATTTACACAACTCTGTGGCTAAAAATGCAAATGAAGAAGAAAAACTGCTAGAACAGTGATTTATGTCAAAAATATTCTATGATTGCCTAACCTTAAAAAACTAGTAGTTGACAATTTGTGAAAAATTGTTCAAAATTATTCATTTAGATCTATAATCTAATGAAAATTATTGCGTGTTTCAGTAAAAGAACAACATCATCCTACCTATATCATTTTACATTTTTATGAACAATATGAGTCAATAAACATTTGTGAAATTAAAGAAAAAGAAAAGAAAAACCTAGTCATTCAAATATTACGATTTATTTTTCACATTTTCAGGCTTTCAATCACAGAAAATCTGGCAATATTCTCGTCATATCCTTGCATTTACGCCATGCGTTGCAAGGTATTCATTCAACAGTATTGGATATGATTACATTTATTAATAACACTAATTACAATGCAAGATATGTAATCAGCGATTACACTGCTTACAATATCCATCAATTTCTCTCTTTTTACAGCGTAACTAATCGCCCAGATGTTTGCACAAGAACACGATTAAATTCATCAACTTTTATTGCAGATATTTAGCTGAATTATCAAAATCTCGTCAATTGTGCAATCTTGAGTAATCAAGAGACATTGTTTCCAGAATATTTCAAATTGATACTTTTATCTTGTTCGACCTTAGAGCATTAAGAAAAGTTTGACCAGATTTAAAACATCGTAATCTCAAGTTTGATTAGAGACTGGCACATTAACGAATCTAATTATTGCTCAAACAAAAACAACGGTGTCGATGAACTTGGCAACGTTAATAAGCGAATTTTAACAGTTGTTTTCCATTCCGTACAATTTGTCTCTTCACGCACATTTATTTTCGTTGAAATCTCTGCCAAATTATTTCTGTTGGGTGGGTTTTGAAGTATAGTAGAAATCGCGAAGGTTATTGCAATTCGATCCATTCAACTGTGGATTGTTTACTCAACCTCAGATTGAACCGAGAGTTGAAAGCTGATAATTTCATTTTCAATCAACCTTCATTACCGCTTATTGTGTTTTGATAACTTCAAATTCAGATGTTTTCGATCAAGGTGGATCAAGTTCAGTATCCCCACAACATGTGACCACTAGTCACGCATTTTCAATAATATAAACTGAATTGGACCAGTGAACCCAAGACATTAATCAAAACTTTAACCACCATGCCTTATGGCAGATAAAAATAGGTGTTATGTTTATTGGAGCGACAAACACACATGTAAATGATAATATTGAATGAGCGAACAAAGAAACAATCTCAAGACACGTCTGTTTTCTAAGGTCAGCCTGGATATTTCCTTCCTGTTTTGAAGATAATATTCATCTCAAAAACAAGGGTTATAACAATAACAAAGCAGGAGATAATTTCGGAAACATACACAGTTCAAAAGATAACTATCGCTCTATTGATATTATGATAATAGGAAATCTCCCGAGTTATAATCTCGCATACTTTGATACACAGATAGTGTTGAATATATTTTTTTCAGAGTTTCGGGGCATGATTTCACTGATAACCGCTTAACTAGTGAAACCAAGAGGAGAAAACACTAAATTTGATCATCTGAATTATCATATAAGATGGTTTCCTCGTTTTCAGCACTTTAGAAAGTTGTTTCAAGTTGAGAATTGGGTTAAAAGAGTTGAATGATGCGAGATACGCTTGAATTATGCTAATCTTAACATTAACCAAATTTGGAGTATAAGTACCTGCAACACAAATTGCAATGTCAAGTGGAAAAGTAATAAATCATTCAAGTCCGGAAACACATACACATTCAATAAACAATGAACATTCCTACAAGATACTGACCTTAGGTCTGTAAAACCATTTTCTTATTGATTCCATAATTCCACTGTCAATCGGGAAACATTACTTCTCGAAAAAATGAATCTCTAGTCTCGAATCACAACCAATTACGTGCATATTTCACTGGTTCCTACCGAATGAAACCATCTTGTGTATTTCCCCACACGAACAATAAATGGAACACTTCGAGAACCACGTCGTTAAAGAATCGGTCATTGTTTGGGAACAATTACCGTTACCGTGAAAGATAATGATGTCCGAGAAAAGTAGATTGACGTTCAAAAAAAGCACTACACCAAAGGAAAACTCGGAAATGAGATAAAATGAGTCACGAAAAATATAATTTGATAGAATGAATGGATATATGGATATCGCTTGAAAAGTGACAGCCGTGAAGGATGTCATACTGGGAGGTAGTCATCTAGCGGTTAGAACTCGAAGTTGAATGGGTAGGGGAACTACAGGTTTCTGTTTGATAGCTTGAATTAGATAAGTTTTCTGCATTGAAGTTTTGATATTGGAAGATCACTTTCTGAAGAAAATCAAATACGATTAATTGCATAAATTGTTCAGTTTATTTACAATTTCATATATATTACTTTGAAGGTTGTAGTTTAAGAAGCTAAAGTTTTGTGGACATGGAGTTTTTGATGTATCACATAATTTAGTGTACTTTCAATTAGTACCATTAGATATCCGTAAGAGGGAGACACATTCACAAAGAAGAAAAAGACAAGAATTGGGTGATTTTGTAAATTAAAAGCTATACATTCCTTCGTAATTTGTTGAAATTATAATAGGAAGCGTAAACACATTGTATTCAGTATCATTGTAATAATACATGTTTCTAATTTCCAGATTAAGTATCCGGATGTTTCTTATATAGCTTGAATTCTAAATTTTTTGCGCTCAAAACCTGTTTTTTTTCACTTTTTGGTTCTACATGATAAATAAAATGTAATACATACCAATCACTTCGACAGTATTGTCGGTTTTCGAGATATTTAGCATAACAGGTTTTTTTAATATGTATTAGTCATTTGGAATAGGTAGGTATTTGATATCACAAAAGTTGCGGTGAATCCTATTGGAATTCATTTCTAGTAGAATATTAAACATGAATTATTGTCTCGATTAGTATATTTGAAATGGAACAGTGATATACAGGCCACAGGATATGAAAAAACAGCCTGCCAAATTTCTTTTATGGAAATTTTTAGAATATTTCCTATTCCAAATCGAAGACCCTGTCTATTATCGATTCATAAGTTACACAAACGGAAGTTGTACACATTTTATCATCTTCTACCGAAATCTACTGTTTTTCCTTGAAACAGCAGTTTTTAACAAAAATGATTACCTATATTATATTATTAAACAGTATATTATCGGGAAAATTTTTTTTTTCACTCTTATCAATCAATGAATGGAATTAAAGAGGAAATATTAATATTTACCGTTTTTCAGAAAAAAAAGGAAGGAAAACCAATGAATTTCACCTTTTACAAAAAGGGGTTTTTCAATGAGACTTCTCATTTTGGATATCCCGCTAGCACTTTTGAAGAGGTGTTTTTTTGAGATATGACAAGTAGAAACTAAGCCATTACTGAAAATTGCAATAAAGAATTATAAAAAACGATACACGTAGGGCTTCATCAAGCAAAGTAGCTTGACATTTTTTGACTTGAAAATCAAGCTCGTGAAAAATTACTTACTTGAGCTTGACTTGATTTAGATATTTATTGCTCTACTTGATATCCAGCTACTTGATATTACTTGAGCTTGATATGCACGCGTCGCATGGCATATATTTCTGCAATCTCGTGCGCGCTTAGACTAAATAAGGGGATTCCTCGATTGCCGAGAGACTGAAGCATTCGCCAGTGTGACTTTATTAATAGTTTTCTCACATTTCTATGAAATCTATTGGTAGATTTTGGTAGTTTCAGAAATATATTTCCAAACATGGCCAAAATTGCCAAGGATTTTTCATCAACGCCAGCATTTTCAGCTACTGTTGAAAGACAATTTTCCAGAGCTGCTCTTACAGTTACAAAAACCCGCAATAGGTTAGGCGACAAATATATGAGATACCTCAAGTGTCTTAGATCCTGGATGGCAAATTATGAAATCAAACAAAGCCTGGAGGTTTCTCATTTCTCAATATTAAGAAACTTTATTTTTTTATTATTTTTTATTTTTTTATGATTTATAGTGATTTGATTTATGTTACTATTTAAAAAAACTTGATATTTTCGGTTCTTTTATACAATAAGTTTAATAAATAAAACTGTTTTTTGCAAGGTTCCTTCTCATTTCATCATTTTTTTATTGTCATGACACTACACAATAAAACTGCTAAAAATCAAGCTTGATATTAATCAAGTACTTGATAAATAAATACTTGACTCGACTTGAGATTGAAAAACCAAAGAAACTATCTAGTAGGGATTTAGTGCTTGGCTTGATTTTCAAGCTAGTTCACTTGAGCTTAACTAGAAATCAAGTCAAGCTCAAGCCAAGTCAATGCTCCACAATCGATTCAAGACCTCAAAGATGGAATTCGTGAAGTTATCAAGGACACAAAACTGAAAATCTGCGAATTGTGGTCATGGAAAAAAACATCCATTAATAATTCTTAGAATATACCCCTTTTTGAATATAAAAATGAAACCTTTTATTCGAAAATCCTAAACTAGATAAGCAGCGCACTAAAAAATCTCTTCTTTCCATATGAAAACAACAATAACCACCATAAAAACACGAACATAATCGTCATATAATATAGACAACCACCCCATCGGTGATAAATGAAACGATAGAGAAATTGAATCACAATTGGGGTGTGCATATGGTCCAGAGGGATGCTAGCTGGTCTGCCTCGAATTGAAGTGGGGGCGGGAGAGAGGTCATACGCTGGATTTCACGCTTTAGCCGATTGCCTTCTAATGAACTTATGGTGTTTGAAAATGCCCCAGAGATTTGCAGTAGGCCGGGCGCAATTGCCATAAGTCCAATTATTTGGGGTGTGTTTGGGACCGATTGTTCTTTTACAGCAGTTTAATTGACACGTTTTCGATCAGTTTTGGTCCTTCACGTGGGGATGAGGAGAGAGTTTGAATAAGGTTTTATTTTAGGTTGGGTGGTATTTCGATGTTTTTGAATTTGGAAATAGTGGGTAGACGAAATTTTTGTGTGATCTTTGCTGGCTGAATGTATAGGTAAATTGAGAAACTAGAATTTTCAGTTTCAGCAGAACATCTTTACTAGCTATAATCTAACGGGTGTTTTTTTTTCGAGGTATATAACTTTAAGTTGTCATTACTGTTCAAGATGGCGATCGATTTAACAGCTGTCAAGTGATTTATTCTCAGTTTGGTTTGGCAATTCGTCATGAATAGACTCACGCTTGAACAACGCTCGCAAATAGTGCAATTTCATTTCGAAAATAATGGTTCTGTGCGGAATACGTATCGCGCACTACGTCCATTTTATTTTGTTTAGCGATGAAGCGCACTTCTGGTTGAATGGCTATGTCAACAAATAAAACTGCCGCATTTGGAGTGAAGCTAATCCTCAAGTGTATGTCGAAACACCGTTACATCCAGAAAAACTGACTGTTTGGTGCGCTTTATGGGCTGGTGGAATCATTGGTCCGTACTTCTTCAAAAACGATGATGGCCAGAACGTTACAGTCAATTGTCATCGGTATAGAGCCATGATTACTAACTTTTTCATTCCTGAATTGAACAACCATGATGTCCAGGAGATGTGGTTCCAACAAGACGGCGCAACATGTCACACAGCTCGTGCCACACTTTTGGTGACCGACTAATTTCACGTTTTGGACCTGTGAATTGGCCTCCAAGATCTTGTGATTTAACACCGCTAGACTACTTTCTGTGGGGCTATGTAAAGTCATTGGTCTATGCGGATAAGCCACAAACCCTTGATCATTTGGAAGACAACATTCGCCGTGTTATTGCCGATATACGGCCACAAATGTTGGAAAAAGTCATCGAAAATTGGACGTCCAGATTGGACTACATCCGAGCCAGCCGTGGCGGTCATATGCCAGAAATCATATTTAAAATGTAATGCCACAAGATTATCCTGCGGATGAATAAAATTCATGTCATTCGAATAATCCATCGTTGTTTTATTGCAATTTAAAGTTCTGTAACTCTAAAAAAAACACCCTTCACCTTTGAATTATCCAACTTTCGAAGAAGTTTCGTTCTATCCAGCGACGTAAATCATCCATAATCAACATATCAGCAAACCCATCAACTATAGGATCGATATCCGCGTGTCTACAATTCCTAGATCCGACCAATAAAATTTAAATGAACGACATTTCACATCATCATATCGAAGAACTTTCCTGTGTCGTGATAGCGCACAACCGAGACCAATTTCGACGTCTGTCTTTTAATCGCGTGACAAATGCCTGTCGCCAGTAAAAAAAAACGTCCTGGGGACGATCAGAACCCGATAGGTCAGAAATGCCGATGAAATAACTCGTTAATGCATTCAATTTTCAAAAAAGGGGGAAAATCCACTCACGAGCACAAATTATCTGTCTTCTTCATTAGACGTTTTGTTCGATTGTCTTTGTATAGGGCTCAATTTCAGGTAATTTCTACGTTTGTGTGCGGCAATACACCTGCTTGGGAAACATGCAGGGTAGGATGATATTTTTTCGATTAATGGATAATGGGAGAATTGACTTATCGTGATTGTTCTACGTTTTTAGATATTCAGACGTTGGAAATTGTAGATGGACGGTCTGTGTTTGAGGAACTAATAACAAGTTATTATACGAGGCTGATGGATGAAGATTTGTCCGAAGTTTCATTATTGAAGGCTTAGGATAGGTTAATAGCTAGGAGAATTCAATTGAAGATTAGGAAAAGCTTTGTGATACTGAGTTATTCTTGTCGTAGTACGGAGTTTACAGCCCTCTTTCAATGACATATGTCAACTAGAACTGTCATCCGAAGCGTCATATGTTTAGTTGAAGTTTGGCCATTAAAAAATACGGATCTTTCATCTACTGTTGAATGTGTGAAAATTGTGAAAACTGACTTCAAAAATTATGATTCTGTAGTAAGTACCTATATTTTGTACATTATGGGCAGATTTTGGTCGAAATAATCGTTCATCTGAACGTACAATTGGTAAGACAGTGAAGAAAGGAGATGGCCAAACCGAATATTCACGGTTCCAAGCTCATGGTCAGTATTTGGTGGGACCAGCTCGAAGTAGTGTATTATGAGTTGTTGAAAGCGACTGAACAATCACAGGCGATCGTAGTCGAACGCAGTTAATGCATTGGAACCGAGCATTGAACGACAAACGGCTACAATACAACAATTCATCTATGGATGAAATGGACATTACCGTTAGGGATTCATCAAGCCAAGTAGCTAGACATTTTAGCCAACTATATACTTGACTCGAAAATCAAGCTCGTGAAAAATTACATACTTGTGCATGACTTGACTTGATTTTAGATATTTATTGCTTGACTTGATATCAAGCTACTTGCTATTACTTGAGCTTGATATGCACGCGTCGCACGGCATTTATTTCTGCAATCTCGTGCGCGCTTGGACTAAATATGGGGATTCCTCGAACGCCGAGAGACTGAAGCATTCGCCAGTGTGACTTTATCAGTAGTTTTTTACATTTCCATTAAATCTATTGGTTGATTTTGGTAGTTTCAGAAATATCTTTTCGAACTTGGCCGAAATGGCCAAGGATTTTTTATCAACGCCAGCATCTTCACCTCCTGTTGAAAGACAATTTTCCACAGCTGCTGTTACAGTTTCAAAAACCCGCAATAGATTAGGCGACAAATCTATAAGATGCCTCATGTGTCTTAGAACCTGGTTGGAAAATTATGAAATCAAAACAAAGCCTGGAGGTTTCTCAAAATTAAGAAACTTTATTTTTTTATTATTTTTATTTTGTTGTGATTTATAGTGATTCAATTTATGTTTCTTTTTCAAAAGAGTTGATATTTTCGTTTCTTTTATACAATAAGGTTAATAAATGCAAGTGTTTTGCAAGTTTCTTTCTCATTTCATCATTTTTTATTGATGTGACACTACACAATAAAACTGCTGAAAATCAAGTAGCTTGGTATCATTCAAGTAGTAGCTTGAAAATCAAATCAAGCCAAGCCATGAATCCCTAATTACCGTGCGAATTGAGTTATTAATACGCCTGTCCACGTCAAGAAACCGCCTAATACTCTTCTAATAAGCCACATCGCAGGTACTCAATCACCTCCCACACACCCAAAAACAAAAACCACACCGTGAGAACCGCATTTTTCAAAATTTCAGACCATCCCGACGACACAACACTTGTTTGTGTATAATCGTCGTCTAGAACCTCCTAATTCAAGCCGTCCCGACCATAACGAGTCGCTTAAAAATCGCACAGACACACCAGAAACGTCACCAACAGACCCAATTTCCTTTTTTTATGGCCCTGGTCTGCGAATTTTGTTTCCGGTGCTACCTGTTATTACCGGTATCTCTTCCGTCCTTCTGGCGGCCTTCAGGTAGATCCCTAAACAAACGAAATCGGTGTCGGCCGAACGTCATAATCTCACGCGGAGTTCAGCGCAAATTAGAGGTCCGCACACTGGTATTTTTATTTTTTTTTTTTTTTAGGTGGGATCTATCGTTCATTGCGGTATATTTGTCATAGGGAGCACAAAAAAGATGTTGATTAGTCGACTAATGTCAGTTGTGACGTTGAAAATTGCAGGATCTCTGATGACAATCATTCTAAGATCGTTAGCGATGGATCGGTCGATGGACAGAAAAAAAAATGAGATGGTAAGGTTTAATTTTCCAACGTCGTGTCTAGGTGTATTACTTAGCATCCTACGGGTTTTTCTGGAAAACTGGTGATTTTTAGAGCGGATGTTGTGTACATGCGATTCTCGGGTTCAATGTTGTTGAAAAACAAGAGCTGCTGTGTCATCAAATTACCAGGAATTGGTCAATGAAAGACACGTTATGTATCTTGACAGAAGAAAGGAGTGATTTGTTTTCAACCTTTTGATTATTTTCTGGATGTAATTTTCATGGGGTCTCAATTTCACGTAGCATTATTTGAAAAAACTCGGAAATTTCCGCAGATAAAAATGCGTTGAAAAATATAGGGTGTCCCATTCAAAAAAAAAAACAACTCTCCCCTATAACTCCAAAACGGTAAATAATTTCTATGATCTGTTATGAGTATCTATCACATAGAGTAATAAACATAGTTAGAAGAAGTACACGCAATTTTCACATGGTTAGATTACGTTTTCGGATTGTAATATATTTTCAAATCCACAATTTTACTATATCGTTATGAATGTATGTTATATTGAATGAAATATATTTATTTGAGTGATTCCCGATTAAATATGCAAATGTGAATATTTGGAATCCGATATTTTTCTTAATTGTCGAATTTATAATAAGCAGAATATTTATTAATTTCTGTATATACCTGCTGAAATCCAAGGTTTGGCAACTTTTGCTCTCCTAGTGTCTTCGGTTGTTTAACGTCGTTTGGCGCGCTTGAATTTTGTTTTCTGAACTCCTAATATATTTAGGTATTCATTTCAATATATTTTGAGTTAATATGAAACGCTGATTCACTATGGGACATAAGAAGTGCGTTCTTTTTGGAGAAACTCTCGAATCGAGTGAAATATCGTATCACTGATATGTTTTCATTTCCGCGCGCTTCATGTCAAAAGGGATAGTTCATGTTGGGGACAAAATTTGCTTACTGAAAAAAATAATATGCTCCCTCTATCTATGTTTATTTTTTCGAAGAGTATCATATCATAAACCATAAGCATTACAAAAAAAAAAGTTTTAGAATACCTCGAATAAAAACTAAGATATCGCAAAAAATTTAATTTCTTTTTTTAGAAAGTCGTGAAGAATCAAGATATCCATGATCTGCTGTCTGATATCTTATTATTTCGAAAAAAAGAGATCAGGGGTCTTTGTCTTATAGTTCTCGAGATTCTTTCAATGAGCATCGAATTTGGGACACCCTGTACAATAATTAGATTGATACGTGGTCTTGAGTTTTATTAAATAATTTCATTCAAATATTTTTCAAACGAAATCAGACTCCAAATATTCAGATTAATCAGTTTAATCCATCCGAATTCATAGAACGAATGATATGCAGCTAGATCATTTCCTGAATAGCTCGAAATCATGTTCTTTGTCGTTTTATTGATAATAAAATTGAACATTTCCTGATGTTTGAATAGATAAAAGAGATATAATGCTGAAGGTTTTTAATATGAAGCTGAAGCTCGGAATCATCCTACACTGTGTCATTTCCTCTACTACGCATACTAATAATTAATTCAAGGAATCATTTCAGCAAATTTTGAATATACAGGGCCCTAAAAAACAGCGTGTTCAGTTTTCCTGGACGGGTTTCAATTTTTCAGAACAATGCCTTCGCAATTTTTATTTTTGGCATTTTTGATTAACTGATTAACTGGTTTTTGTCAAGTCTATAAGTCTTTCCTTTCTTTAGTCATGGTTCCCCACATTCTTCTATATTGCACGAAACATTTTGGTCTTCAAAGAAATAAACTTTTTAAGCATTATAGGCATCTGTCCAACGAAACAATTATTTCCAAATTCGACTGGATATGATGAATTTTTTGATTTCTTTCTTACAGTTAAAATTTGTACCAAAATTTTTGAGACATACGTCAAATAGGATCGGTTCCAGAATGGAACCCTGTGGGATTGCAAGATTTCTACTCTTGGAGGATTCCATCATAGAATTTCTCTCTCAGCTTCCTCTTTCTTATAGCAGAATTTTTATACACCACAAAAAAAGTGTCAGCCTAGTGAAAAACTCCCTTTCTGGTAATAGTTATTTTACTAGGCAGCAAAGTATAGTAGATTGACTGCCGCGGCTGATAGTTCATAGCCAAGCGTAGCGAGGCTAGGAATTCAGCCAAGCCAGTCAATCTACTTTGCTGCCGAGTTAAACATATAATTTTTTCTTTGATTTTTTATCATGATACATTTAGGATATTGTATTTGCAAATTATTACAATTCCCACAATCTTTTTATTCTTCCTGTAGTGATATATTAAAACGAAATTTGATAGAAATCGCAATTGTTGGAATGGTTGGTTGCTATGGAAATGTATATGTCCATGAGAAATATAGTTTGCCAACTTATGAAATATCTGACAATTTATTGGAAAAATATCAGATATATTTATATTATGGACAGTGATAGCGACTTAGAAGTATCTACTCCACTAGAAATAAGGAAGGTGGTAAAACATATTGATTGTCAGAAAATGTCGAATGTTTCATTTGCATTAAGAATAATCACTTTGCTGCCTTAGCAGGAAAAGTAATACTTTGCTGATTGATATGTGTCAGCAAAATCAACGGAGAAAAAATTCATTAATTATCCTTCAACACACCAATATAAACTTTGAAGCGATGACATTGAAACTCAGTGCTTTGATAAAAGTTTGATTGGCTTGACTTTCTCTTACTTTCTTTCTAGGTTCATTTTCTACGCATCTTTCCATTCCTAACAGAAAGCCATTCAAATTGATTAAGTCACAATAAACTACCTAAGGTAATTTTTTCCAACAACTCTGTCTTGGTGTTCCCCCAAATCCTCCTTAAAGCCTCTCCTTCCCCCAGTACATCACTCCTATCAAGAAAATTGATGAAACACATGCCGAGATAGATCCAGACAAGTACACACGAGAACCTGCTACATCCGTCTGATTGGAAGACGCGTATAAGAAGAGACGATACGCATTACGCAACATTGTAGGGATCACGCAAAGACTGCTGCAGAGCAGATAAAGATATAATTTTCATGATGTACGTGGGAGCCGGTAAATAAAAGACAATAGAGGAGTCTTCCCGTGGGTCGCAAATCCAGTTAGCACCCCCCTCGATGGAAGGAAAAGAGGAGAACAATATGTGCGTTAGTATGAAGAGGGAAGTCAAGAAGACAATGGGCTGTGACGGTGGCGTGTTATGTAGCAGCAGGTTGCTTTGTTATGATGGGACAGGGTGGTATTGCAGTAGGGGTGAGGATGTAGAGGATTATGGGGATGTTGGGAGATGACAAGTTGGTGTACGAGCCAGAAGAGTGCAAGAGAAATCAAGTGGTTTCACTTACGAGTCTATTGAAAGTGAAGACAGTTTTGTACAGATGGCAGTGCTAGTATTATATCTATATGATTTTTAGTTAGTAGCAACCTTCAAACGTCAAAATTTGACAGTTGTCCGACCGTTAATTTGTTATTCGAAAAAAGATGGAAAAAAGAATTTCGTGGGCTGATAAAACATTGTCTTATGAAGGGAAAATACAGTTGAAGCAAAATCTTGATGAAGAGTTTCCTGGGTTTGCACCAGGAAAATCAACCATCATTGATTAGTATACTGAGTTTAAACGTGGTGAAATGAACACCGAAGACGGCGAATGCAGTGGATGCCCAAAAGAGGCAGTCACCGATGAAAAATCAAAAAATTTCACAAAATAATTTTGAAGGACCGTGAAGTGAAGTTGATAGAGATAGCAGACATTGATGTGAAGATATCATCTGAACGTGTACATCATATCATTCACGAATATTTGTACATGAGAAAGCTGTGTGCAAAGTAGGTGCCGCGCTAGCTCACGATCGACCTAAAATAACGTGTTAATGATTCTGAGCTTCTGTTTAAACCTGTTTAAGTGCAATAAACCTGAATTTTTGCGTCGATATGTGACAATGGATGAAACATGGCTCCATCATTTCACTTTGGAGTCCAATCGACAGTCAGCTGAGTATACTGCACACGATGAACTGAATCCAAAGCGAAGAAAAACAACAGTCAGCTGGCAAGGTTATGGCATCAGTATTTTGGGATGCGCAAGGTATAATAATCATTGATTACCTTCAAAAGGGCCAGAACATCAACAGCGATTATTATATAGCGTTATTGGATGGTTTTAAGCATGAAATCGTTGAAAAATGGCCCCACTTGAAGCAAAAAGGCGCTGTTTCAAAAAGACAATGCGCCGTGTCACAAATCAATGAAAACAATGGCAAATTTGCTTGAATTGGGCTTCGAATTTCTTCTGCATCCACCGCATTCGCCAGATTTGGCCCCCAGAGACTTTTTCCTGTTTTCAGAACTCAAAAGAATGCTCGCTGGAAAGAAATTTAGCGCTAATGAAGAAGTAATCGCCGAAACTGAGTCCTATTTTGAAGCGAAAGACAAATCGTACTACAAAAATGGTATCGAAAAGTTGGAAGATCGCTATATTCGCTGTATCGCCCTCGAAGGCAAATATATGTTGAATAATCAAATCGAATTTTGTCAAAAAAATGTGTTTTATTATGGTATTAGCAGGTACAAACGATCTAAACCCAAAATTCAGTACAGATGTGCTAAGCGGCGTTCAATAAGTCCATAGTAACACAGATTTTTCGTTTAAAAAGGAAATCCAAATCAAAGGAAAAGTTCACAATTACAGATCCTTCAAGGAGATGCGCTTTTCTTTGAGGGATGTGTCCTTAAACTTTTCCACAGATTGGATCGCTAGAATCATGTTAATTTGTTAATTATTAATAAATCCTATATTCTGAGTGAATAAATTATTCAATTATTGTAAGAGTTTATTCATAAATAGCAAATGTTCGTTCTACCAGTTGAAAATTTGTTGATGATGAATTTATGTTATTTGTGGAGTTAACGTAAGTTCATATAAATTATTTATAACCGAAATAAATTGAATATTGTCAAATACCTTGTGAACAAATATTTTATTCTCTGTTAATAAACTTTTTTGAATGCATAATTTAACTATTAATGAATATATTAAATATAAATCTGCTGTAATAGTTGTGAATAAATAACCTCCAAATAAGTGCTTTATTAATAAAAAAATTTGGATTTCTCTCGGTGTACATAATGTTATCGGCTAAAAAAAAAGCAATCAACATCGACTCCTTCGTACCTCCAATCGAACCCTTCCAAAACCACCCCCACTTGAACCAATCTACCCCACCACCAACGTAGGCATTAAAAATGCAGCGCATTAGAGAAACGCGCAAATCGCAATTAGGGCGATCGGAACTAATAATACGACAAACGTTGGCCGGCCTGACCGTTGGCCGCATAATGCCAGTACGCCATAACAAATGAGAATTTAATTCGGGCGCACCAAATAAAACGATACAATCGAAAATAATAAAGCCGAAATATTTAGTTCGACGTCCGGCCGCGTACGTTTTCCGGAGCGCGCTCTATATTAGATTACAATTTAATCAGCGTTGCGATGCCGGCGGCGCGTATACCGAATAAGCGAGGGCCACCCCGCACACATACAAATATACGGGGGGGAACAGGGTTACCGGCCATTACTCAAACTTGACGTTAAATGGCTAATCCAATTGTTACCCTAGCGATATGTGGTTATCGCCGATCTAGCTGGCTTTTGTAACGGCGCGCCGTTGTTCTTTCCGGAGCGACGCTTGCCGATTGTGACGCAGGGACGACCTGGATCAGAAGTATATACAGATATGGCAGTCTGGGAGTAGTATATTTCACCGACTTTTGACGTCCACCTGATATAATTTAATTCAGGTTTAAGAGTTTACTTCCTACTTCTCATGCTTCAACTGATCTTAAAATCGCCAAACTGAGGCCCAATAATTTTCTTTTGGTCAGACATAAAACAATTCAAAAGCTGACAATGAATATAACATATCTACAAGGAGTATTGCCATAAATTCTAAACTAATAAAATTTTATTAGGTAAACTTATAACCTTGTACGTTTTAGATATAATATAATATATCGGATCGTGTATATACTCTTCGACTACCGTGGAGAGTTGTATATCTCACAGACTTTTGAAGTCCATCTGAAACCGTTTAATTCAAGTTTTATCTTTACGTCCTAATTCCCACATGCTAAACTGATCTCAAAGTCGCCAAACTGAGGCCCAATAATTCTCCTTTTGTCAGACATGAAACAATTCAAAAAACTGACAATGAATATAACATATCTACAAGGAGTAGATATTGCCATAAATATAATCTTGTACGTTTTAGATATAATATAATATATCGGATTGCGTATATACTCTTCGACTACCGTGGAGAGTTGTATATCTCACCGACTTTTTTGACGTCCACCTGAAACCCTTCAATTGAAGTTTTAGACTTTACGTTCTACTTCCCACAAATAGGGATTCACGGCTTGGCTTGATTTTCGAGCTACTTGGCTTGAGCTTGACTTGATTTCAAATCAAGCTCAAGTCA
The DNA here is from genome assembly GCF_914767665.1 of Harmonia axyridis. NCBI lineage: Eukaryota > Metazoa > Arthropoda > Insecta > Coleoptera > Coccinellidae > Harmonia > Harmonia axyridis. The sequence goes on from NC_059505.1 coordinate 42,382,230, forward strand.
AGTAGTACTTCCTCAATCTCAAGTCAATTCAAATTTTTATTTATCATGTACTTGAATCGTATCAAGCTACTTGATTTTTAGCAGTCTTATTGTGTAGTGTCCCATCAATAAAAAAAAAATGAAGAAATGAGAAGGAACCTTGCAAAAAACATTTTTATTTATCAGACTTATTGTATAAATGAACCGAAAATATCAACTTTCTTGAAATAGAAACATGAATTAAAGCAATATAAATTATAACAAACTAAAAAAATGAAGTTTCTTAATATTGAGAAACCTCCAGGCTTTGTTTGATTTAATAATTTTCTATCCAGGGTCTAAGACACATTAGGTATCTTATAGTTTTGTCGCGTAACCTATTGCAGGTTTTTGTAACTGTAAGAGCAGATCTGGAAAATTATCTATCAACAGGAGCTGAAGATGCTGGCGTTGATAAAAAATCCTTGGCCATTTTGGCCAAGTTTGGAAAGATATTTCTGAATCTACCAAAATCCATCAAAAGATTTCATAGAAATGTGAGCTACTAATGAAGTCACACTGGAGAATGCTTCAGTCTCTCGGCGTTCGAGGAATCCCCTAATTTAGTCTAAGCACGCACGAGATTGCAGAAATATGTGCCTTGCGACGCGTGCATATCAAGCTCAAGTAATATCTGAAATGGTTGATGAAATAATTTCGGAATTAGAGAATGGAAATCCTTCAATTGGTCTGTTCTTGGATCTCAGTAAGGCATTTGACTGCGTTAGCCATGACCTGCTGCTGGAGAAGCTGTTCCACTGTGGGATCAGAGACAATCAACTGGAACTGATCCGGAGCTTTCTGAGAGGCAGGATTCAGAAGGTAAAAATTGAGCTGAATGGGGAAGACTATTTCTCGGCTGATCGGATTGTGGAGATGGGGGTACCCCAGGGAAGTATTCTTGGTCCCCTACTATTTCTTCTATACATAAATGACCTTCCTGATTGTGTCCAAAACTGTCTGCTTCTGATGTTTGTGGATGACACAAACATCATAGTGTCTAGAAAACTCCTAGATGACGCAGTTGATAACATCAAAGCTGAATATAAAAATTTTTTGAAATGGTGTGAGAATAACCAAATAATAGTAAACTCGGAGAAGACAGAGTGTGTTTTATTTACGACACATAATTCCAAACTGACGTTTCCTGATAGAGTATCCCTGGAAGGTGGCGGAAAGATGTTCCAGTCTTCAACCAACTTTCTCGGTGTAATCCTTGATAGCCATATAAGCTGGAGCTCTCAGGTGTTAAACGTGAGAAAAAGATTGAACTCGGTAATATTTACAATGAGAGTACTGTCGAGGAGAGTAGATTCTTCCTTTCTCAGGGTGGTCTATTTTGCCAACTTTCAGTCTCTCCTACAATACGGATTAATGATATGGGGTAATGCTTCTGATGCATCTGATATATTTATTGTACAGAAATCGGCAATACGTATTATGAATAACATGAAATACAGAGATTCCTGCCGTGGTGTTTTTCGGAGGAATGGAATACTAACATTGACGGGGCTATATGTGAAAAAGTGCCTACTCTTCTTCCGGCAGCAAAGTTCTTATTTCGAAAAATTCAGAAATACTAATAGTACAAGGAAAATGATTCCCTTTCATTTTCCCCAACACTCTTTAACTTTGACTGAGAAGAATGTCAAATATATGTGCCTGAAATTGTATAACTCTTTACCAAGAAAGATTCAACAAATCGATAATTTCAAAAATTTTAAAAGAGAAATATTAAACTTTCTAATTGAAACTGAACCTTATAATGTTCAAGAATATTTAGATCACTGTAAGTGTAAAGGATTAGTATAGCTGATTTATATTAACTTGTATTCTATTTTTGTTATGACATGTTCTTCTTCATGTATTGTACATTGATTTGGGAATAAAATTATTTGATTTGATTTGATATCAAGTAGCTTGATATCAAGTCAAGCAAAAAATATTTGAAATCAAGTCAAGTCAAGCTCAAGTATGTAATTTTTCACGAGTTTGATTCTCAAGTCAATTAGTTGGTTAAAATATCAAGCTACTTGGCTTGATGAAGCACCCACAAGCTAAAATGATCTAAAAATGTCACACTCAAATTCAAAAATTCTCTTTTCGTATGTAATAACACAATTGGAAAAGCTGGTTATGATTATAACATATCTACAAAGTGTATTGCTGTAAATTCTACAATTAAAACTAATAATATTTTATTAGGTGATGAATATAGCCTTGTGCATATTGGAAATAATATATCTACCGACCTGTATCGTAAGCTAATTAATTCTCTTTTTTCTTCAGAAACACAATTCAAAAAGCTGACAATGAAAATTCAAACTAAAAAAATCCCATCAGGAAATGAATATAACCTTGTACAACGACTTGGATCGAAAATATACTCTTCTACTACCATGGAGAGTAGTATATCTTACCGACTTTTGACCTGAAATTATTGGATTCCGGTTTTAGATTCTACATCCTACTTCCCACATGCTAACCGATCTAAAAAATGTCACACTAAGGCTCAATAATACTGTTTTGGTATGGAATAACACAATTTATGAAGCTGACAATGAATATAACCTGGAGCATTTTCAAAATAATTTATCAATTACAATCAATCAATATCAGAGAAACACTCTAGCGGAATTTTCCTGGTTTGGATCTTTCCAAAAAGTTCCTTCTAAACTTTGCGATACTGCGTGATCTAAAAAATATCTAGATCTCAGCAAGTTTATGCTACATCTTCCCACTGGACTCCTTACAGGGTATTGCCGCCTCAGGAAACCCCCCATGAAAATGAGTCTAGTAGAAAACGGATCTGCAGGGATGAAAAAGAAACTCTCGATCACCTGGTGAATAAATGCCATGCCATCGCTAGCCAACGCAGAAAATGCTTTGGACAAGAGACTTGTAGAAGTGAGGAAGTAAGGAGACTCTTTGAAGCGATCCCAGTTACTGGAGCTCATTAGAACACTATAAACTGAAGGCCGAGATGAAGACTAGGACGTATAATGGCGAGAACAACTCTGATGGGGGCACATCAGATCATAAGGTTGTCAGATGACCATAAGGCCTCCTTGTTTCCAGAATCGTAATGTGAGCATCATAACAAACTCTCACTTCCAATCCAAACAACAAAGATAGGCCATATTTGGCTTCACAACAATCTGTACTACTATAGATTATAGAGAGAGGCCATCTGTATGTATTTAATTGTTGTGAGGGGATCCTGCGGTTCTGCAAGGGTCGGTTCTTGGACCTGTGTAAAAGCAATTACTTTGAAATGATTATATCGCGATCACCAGAAGCCTTCGCTTCGATATTTCTAAATGATTATTAGATTTTGAATCTCATCGTTTGAAATCATTCTCTGCTTGAAATCCTGAAAGTACAGGCATTTTGGCATGGCCAAACTTTCCACCCTAAAAGCAATGATTCCTCAAAATCTGTAAAATGATGATATGATAACTCCAAAACGAATAAAATTATTCTCAAACTTCTCCACTCGTTTGTTTTGCATTACAATATCTCGAATAGTTGGCCAGTGTCGCCGGTCCGGCCCTGTCCCTCTTCGAACAAACATTGATTGCATTTTGATATAGTAAACCCATTTCGTTTAGACCGTAAGTTCACTTGGCGTACGTTTATGATTGCCTAGGACGCACTAATCGAATTCGCGTAGCTACAAGAGTCGAAAATTTCCCCAAGTTGAATTGATAACGATTTTCTGTTGCGTCAAAAATTCATGGACAATTTGTCCTAGTCGAGCGCGGATTACGGCTCTGGCCCCGCCATTATATTTTATTACGTTAGAGTGTATAGTCAATAATTCAAAATGTATTGTGTCAATAATTCGGTATAGATCCAAAATTCATTACCGTTATGTGTAGGTAGGCGGAGTTTTGTATGGTAGGCTATTCATGATCGTCTTTTATTTGAGTACCGGCAGCTACATTATTGGAAATGTTGGCTTATTTATTGATTATTATCGTTGGGAATTTGGAAGTGCGTGTTTTGAACCGTGAGGATTTGGGTAGAATAGCTTTTTGGTGGTTGAGATTGTCTCTGAATTAGGAAAGAGACGAATCTGATATAGACCAAAGGCGATATTCAATTTCAATGTATAGTTAATAGGCCAATTGAAAAGTCCAGGTCTATCATAGTAAAACATTTTTCTTTGGCAAAGTTCATTATTCAACAAAGTTGAATAGTTCTCTGATTGTTTTTGAATAATATGCAAAGTGGGACAATGAAATTATAGTTAGACACAAATAAAAGTTCTGTGAAAAGTCGTAGAATTTATGTTGTTATTTTAAGAAATTTTATATGAGTCATTTATGATGAATCGTAGAAAAACAGACCAATTGAAAAGTCCCCGGTCTACCATAGTAAAACACATGTTTTGGCAAAATTCGATTTTATTATTCAAAATAGTTGCCTTCGAGGGCGATACAGCGATTATAGCGATCTTACAACTTTTCGATAACATTTTTCAAGTATGATTTGTCTTTCGCTTCAAAGTAGGCCTCAGTTTCGGCGATTACTTCTTCAATGGCGCTTAATTCCTTTCCAGTGAACGTTCTTTTGAGATCTGAGAACAGAAAAAAGTCGCTGAGGGCCAGATCTGGCGAATACGGTGGATGCTGAAGCAATGCGAAGCACAATTCATGCAATTTTGCCATTGTTTTTATTGATTTGTGACACGGCGCATTGTCTTGATGAAATATCCCCTTTTTTCTTCAAATGGGGCCGTTTTTTAACGATTTCATTCTTTCAACGATCCAATAACGCTATATAATAATTGCCGTTGATGGTCTGGCCCTTTTGGAGGTAATCAATGAATATAATAACTTGCGTATCCCAGAATACTAATGACATAACTTTGCCAGCTGATTGTTGTATTTTTCCTCGCTTTGGATTCGGTTCATCGTGTGCAGTCCACTTAGCTGACTGTCGATTGCACTTCAGAATGAAATGATGGAGCCATGTTTCATCCATTGTCACATATCAACGCAAAAATTCAGGTTTATTGCTCTAAAACAGCTTCAAACACTGCTCAGAATCATCGACACGTTGTTGCTTTTGATCGATTGTAAGCTCGCGCGGCACCCATTTTGCATACAGCTTTCTCATGAACAAATATTCGTGAATGATATGATGTTCACGTTCAGATGATATATCTTCACAATATCTGCTATCTCGATCAACTTCACTTTACGGTCATTCAAAATTATTTTGTGAACTTTTTTGATTTTTTCGTCGGTGACAGCCTCTTTTGGGCGTCCCCTGCGTTCGCCGTCTTCGGTGCTCATTTCAACTTCCATTTTTCTTCTGAAACTCTTTCTTTTAGGTACATTTTCCTATACCACAGAAAGGTTCTGGGTCAATGAAAGGAGTTTGTGCTCATTTTCTGCCAAGTGTGTCGACATCTTCATTTCCTTTGATTTCCGAATGACCGAGAACCCAAACTTAGACTAAACATACCTTGTTATTATTGCCAATTTCGTTGAATTTTCTTTTTAAAAATGTTTTAAGTAGGTGCCACAATTTTAAATCTTTTTATTTCAATCCTTTCAATTTGCTATTTGCCAAACTTAGACTAAACATACCTTGTTATTATTGCCAATTTCGTTGAGTTTTCTTTTTGAAGATGTTTTAAGTAGGTGCCACAATTTTAAATCTTTTTATTTCAACCGTTTCAATTTGCTATCAATGAACATCTAAATAATAACGATGGTAATCTGTGCAATATTCATTTTCATTACAGAATAGGTATATATGATATTCAAATTTAATTTTCTATCAAGGTATAATACCTACGTCACATATGTAGCCACAAAAAAATCTCTCGACGACCTTGAAAGAAGGTCCAAATGGACCAGAGTGTCTGCAAACTTTCGTCCAATATTAATCAAGAGCGATGAAGCTGTTCAGATAGACCTATCGATCGTTGGCTTTCAATAAGTTTCGTGGCTAGAAGTTGCAACCCAGTGTGTGACATATTACAAGATAAACGATGGTGGACAAGCGATTACAGACCCCAATCTCCGAGTTTCTTGTCAGATTAAACGTTCTTCGTGTTGTCGACGCTCTCATTTTTAATAAGTTATCCCACTTCATCAACTATCTCCTTTTTCTCTTGTCTCAGTTTTCCCGATGTGTTCACGACGCTACTGGTTTTGATATTTGTGGAATATGATGGGTAGTTGTCTTTGAAATGAATAATGGGTAGGTTCTAAATATTTTTTCGAATGTACTGACGTTAAGTCATGAGTTTTTGAGGGATCATTCATGCGCTCATGAGGAAAAAACAATGTTCATCAATAAGAACCGGGTCTGGAGCAAAGATGGTATTGCCAATGCCATAACTATCACTTTTTTGACTCGTTAGTAGCAAGCTTCAAAAGACGAGTATAATAATTTTGGTACATATAGGATGTTTTTTTTCTAGGTATATAACTTCAAGTTGGCATTACTGTTCAAGATGGAGACCGATTTGACAGTTGTCAAGAGATTTATTCTCAGTTTGGTTTGGCAATTCATCATGAATAGACTCACGCCTGAACAACGCTTGCAAATAGTGCAATTTTATTTCGAAAATAATGGTTCTGTGCGGAATACGTATCGCGCACTACGTCCATTTTATTTTGTTTAGCGATGAAGCGCACTTCTAGTTGAATGGCTACGTCAACAAACGAAACTGCCGCATTTGGAGTGAAGCTAATCCTCGAGTGTATGTCGAAACACCGTTACATCCAGAAAAACTGAGTGTTCGGTGGTGAATCATTGGTCCGTACTTCTTCAAAAACGATGATGGCCAGAACGTTACAGTCAATGGTGAACGGTATAGAGCCATGATTACTAACTCTTTCATTCCTGAATTGAACAACCATGATGTCCAGGAGCTGTGGTTCCAACAAGACGGCGCAACATGTCACACAGTTCGTGCCACAATCGATTTATTGGAAGACACGTTTGGTGACCGCCTAATTTCACGTTTTGGACCTGTGAATTGGCCTCCAAGATCTTGTGATTCAACACCGCTAGACTACTTTCTGTGGGGCTATGTAAAGTCATTGGTCTATGCGGATAAGCCACAAACCCTTGACCATTTGGAAGACAACATTCGCCGTGTTATTGCCGAAAATTGGACGTCCAGATTGGACTACATCCGAGCCAGCCGTGGCGGTCATATGCCAGAAATCATATTTAAAATGTAATGCCACAAGATTATCCTGCGGATAAATAAAATTCATGTCAATCGAATAATCCATCGTCGTTCTATTGCAATTTAAAGTTCTATAGTTCTAAAAAAACACCCTTTAGTTAATTCCACATCACTTTCTACAGACATCAATCAATCTTTGGCCCGGTCCTGACCATCCGCCAGGTCCAATCTGCCCAAACCACCCCTCACGACTGACAGATCGGATCGACCACCCTCCCAAATCTAAAACGTCGCCAAGTGACTAACAATGAGGTTATTTATTATTTAGAAGGACGATCTTCCTCTTGTTACTCAATTAGTCTGAGAGCCTCCTGAAAAGTTTCCCCTGTCGAGGCATTGATTAACTTGAAAAGGATTCCTTCCGACCAATGTAGGATAATCGAATTACCCGATATTTTAACGTGAAAATCAATTCTTAGTTCGGATCTGATGGGATGAAATGTTAATCTTGATGTTCAATTGGCTGCTTGTGTTTTTTGTAGAGTTTGCTAGTAGACAAGCAACGTTACCCTTGATAAATTCACGAATTCTATCTTTAAAGTCTTGAATCGATTGTGGAGCATTGGCATGGAACTTGTCTTCCACGTGGCTCGAAGAAAAAAGTCCAAAGGAGTTAAATCATATGATCTGGGTGGCCAATTGTGATCACCTTTTCGAGAAATATCATGACAGGAAACCCTTCTTGCTAAATTACGGTTGTTCATTTGCTTGTGCGGCACGTAACGCAGTTTTGTTGATAATCAACGTCGTCCATATCAATATCTTTTGAGTTGACTACTTTAGTGATGTTGATAATACTATATTTGACACGATAGAATTAAAATATAGAGCAAAACTGATAAATCAGTGAAAAAATTTTGAAAATCCATCAATAAATGACTGAGAAATAGATTATTTGAATTTAGGTATTTTAGCGCGGAACGTCTTTGGTCTCCGACGTCACGGCTCTTGCCTGTGATCGCTACACCATAAATTACGTTTAAATACTTAGCCGCGCCAAGGCTCTCGCGCCGTTTGTAGTTGTACGGTGTAGTTTTAACTCAAGTTTTGTTTTTATGTCACCATAATGGAAGAAGGCTTCGTGAAAGGACAAAGTGACAATTTGCCTAAAATAGATATATTCGCAGTGATGGAGTTTTTTTCTTCAAATCCATCTTATGTCAGTGCAGAAATAAAAGGAGTTGAACTTTTCAAGTATGTATCTACTTTTGAGTTTGCTTCATCATGGTTCAACTTATAACGATGATTTATTTAAAAAACGTTTCATAAACAGTTTGTAGTTGAGTACTGGTTGTTGAAGTCTATCATAGCAAAACATATTTATGTGAGGAGTAAAAAGTAAAAAGAGAAAAAAGTAATTCATATGTATGTATATAGTAAGTTATTTCAGCCATCGTGTAACGAACAAAACACGACACGAACGGCACAAGTGAATGTACACCAATGAATTCGTAAGCACTCTGCGAATACCAGTCGTCTAGTGTGTGACGTCACGCCACTTACACGTACTATGAAATTATCTTTCAAGCGCAACTTCAAAGTCCCATATCTTTTTCATTTCTAGAGATATTTCAATGATTTTTCCATATTTTTGTTTCATTTTACTTAAATTTTTAGAATTAATCCTTAACAAAAAAATGAAAACTAGTCCATTGAGTGAAATATCATATCACTGATATGTTTCCTTTCCGCGCGCTTCATGTCAAATTTGATAGTTCATGTTGTGGACAAAATTTCTCATTGAACATGGCACATATGCTCCCTCTATCTATGTTTATTACTCTGAGATCAATTCCAAACGGTCATATTCAAGGAGTTCCTAGTCTTATTTTACTCATTAATAATCTTAATTTTTATTTGACCCATTGTTATGATGCCCTTCATATTGAAAAAGGAAATCAAGTTTTTCTTGAGACCCGAGACTCATACCACAACCATGAAAGAGCAGATGAACAAGTCCAACTCTACATCAAATCTTCACCCAAATTTCCTCCCAAATCCCGTACATCATCAGACACACGCCGAGTTACTCACCTAATCGAATTACCATTGCAACAACCCTCCAGATCGCTCTCAGATAAACTGCATACAAACATAACCTCTCAATCCGAAACAATTATACGGACTCTCTGGTAGTCAATCAAAACACAATAGGGGGCACCATAAACAGGCAGATGCCTTCCCTTTGCTCTCTCTCTCCATCCAGACTTAATTGATCCCTGATGATTGGGGAGTCGACGAAACGTCGGACAGGTCCTTGTCTGTCACTGGATTCGCCCACGAGTATTCTGTTACAATTCGATGGCTTGGATCTCTGGACTTGGGATGCATGGGAAACTAGGAATTAATACTTAAACTGCGAAATGGGGACATTGGAAAGGGTTCTGAAGGGAAGGGAGAGGTGTCTTTGAATGGGGATCATGATGGATTGATTGTTATCTGAGCTGTGGCAGAGTCAGGTTGGTGTGAAGAGGATTAAAGCATTCTCGTTGACCAAAAACTATCTGTTAATAGTTTTTCTCTAATTCACAGAATTTTCATTGAAATAAATGGAATATTTCCATAAATATCGTTTATTGATTTTTTTACTGAAAAATTTGAGTAGGCAGAACATTTTTCCGTTTCACAAATACGCTCTATTAAGGATGACGTCACACACCGTCATTTTAGTTCTCCTGTCAGTGTTCGGAATCCAAACAAACAAATTGTCATTCAAACTAGTACGTTGTCGTTGAAGAAATTGGTTTATTTTGTTAAATTAGATTATTTAAGGAACGATTTTACTATTAATTGATAGACAGAAGGCACGAGATTAAGGTCAGTAAGTTCGAACTTGAAGTTCAACTAATAAACTCGGCTTTTTACAAAATCTGGGGAATGATACAGGATTCAAACTTACTGGTATTAACCTCGTTCGTTCTGTCTATCAACTAATACTGAAATCGTTCCTCAAATACTCTTATTTATGAAAATAAGCCAATTCCTTCAACGACACCGTACTAATTTGAATGACAATTTATTTGTTTGGATTCCGAACACTGACAGGAGAACCAAAAATGGCGGTGTGTGACGTCACACTAATAGAGCGCATTTGACAGATAATGGGTAAATCAGTGGCAGGCATAAAGTAATGAACATAGATAGAAGGAGTTTCCGCAATTTGAGCATGTCCCCAACATGGTTGGATTACGTTGTCGGATTGTGATATATTTTCAAATCCACAAACTCACTATACCGTTATGATTGTATATTATATTGAAAATTGAAATATATTTATTTGAGTAATTCCCGATTAAATATGCAAATTTGAATATTTGGAACCGTTATTCTTCCTAATTGTCGAATTTATAATAAGCAGAATATTTATTTTTCTGTGTCTACTTGCTGAAATTCAAGGTTTGGCAACTTTTGCTCTTCTAGTGTCATCGGTTGTTTCACGTCGTTTGGTACGCTTGAAGTTTGTTTTCTAATTTTCTGATATATTTAGATATTTATTTCAATATACAGGGTGTTTCCTAAACATGCGGCAAAAATTCAGGGGGTTGTTCCTTGGACTATTCTAAGAATATTTTGTCCTCTGATGATTTTTGAAAAAGCTATTTGTTTCGAAGATATAGGGGAAACAAAATTTCAGATAATAACATTTTATTATGAAAAATTACATGAAAATTCAACTCAACCTACAAAAACTGTTGAAAATGACCACCTCTAGCCAGCATACAAGCATCCAATCTTCTCCTCATTGACTGCCGAACCCTTTCAAAAACACCAGAATCATTTCTTATTAAGTTACACCCAGCAATGATCCGATTTCGCAAGTCTTCCACATTTTCTACTGAAGTGGTATAAACTAATCTAATCTTATCAATTTTTAGTCAAAAAACTGGCCGTTTTTAGTAATTGGAATGTTGTTAAACAAATTTAAAAATAAATTGTACCTACTTAGTAAACACAGTGCGGTACGCATTTTTATTTAAACTATTATTAATTTTAAAAATATGAAAAATGTTGTTCGCCCTGTATCTTCGAAACAAAGAGGTTTTTCAAAAATCATCCAAGGACAAAACATGCTTAAAATAGTCCAAGGAACAACCCCCTGAATTTTTGCCGCATGTTTAGGAAACACCCTGTATTTTGAGATAATATGAAACATTGATTCACTAAGGGACATAAAAGGTGCGTACTTTGTGGAGAAACTCGCGAATTGAGTGAAATATCATATCACTGATATGTTTTCATTTAAGCGCGCTTCATGTCCAATTTCATAGTTCATGTTGGGGACAAAGTTTGCTTACCGAAAATGACATATGCTCCGTCTATCTTTCTTTATTACTCTTAGGTGGCAGGAGAGTTCCTAGTACCAGCGATTATTTCTACAGGATGTGACAGAATGAACGAATAGTCATAGAATTAGAGAAAGAAACAACAGATACTTTCCCAAATCCTTTCTCATATTGTTCCCTCCCCCAAAGGATTATAATCGGAAACAATTCCCCAACGAAAAAAAAACATCCAAAAAGCCGTCTAAATTTCACCCTCACCTCTAATAACAGATCATCGGCGGCCCTTCCAAAAACCGCAAAGATTTCTCAGTACGTCCGTCCGGCCCAGACTCTCTACTGGACCATAATCACAGGATATCTCTAATGGTCGCAATCAGCCCATCAAACACGAATCCTAAGATGACAATCGGAAAGTTGTCATTGCAGACGAAGATTACAGGTTTTGCTGGTTTAATTCGTGATTCGTGACTCAATCGTAAACATTGGATATTTTGGCCGGTATAGTTGCGGTTAGAGCCTCTATCCACACTGCGGGTTCACTTCCTGTCCCTCGATAATGGTACCTCAGGTACACGTGCAAGATGTAAGTGGAAAACATGCAGGTACTTGTGTCATTTCGTTCGGTAGAAAAAGGATGGTGTAATTATTAGATCTTGAGTGTTGTCAACGTTTTTGTGGGGTCGTTTGATCAAATTGGTTTTTTATTTTCGATGATGATTCTTTGGAATTGGTCGAGGCCAACTTTTTCTTTAATTCTGTGCCAAATCCTTTCTTTCACACAGATTTCATGGTTATAAAGGGTGTTTTTTTCAGAGCTATAGAACTTTAAATTGCAATAAAACAACGATGGATTATTCGATTGACATGAATTTTATTTATCCGCAAGATAATCTTGTGGCATTACATTTTAAATATGATTTCTGGCATATGACCGCCACGGCTGGCTCGGATGTAGCCCAATTTTCGATGACTTTTTCCAACATTTGTGGCCGTATATCGGCAATAACACGGTGAATGTTGTCTTCCAAATGGTCAAGGGTTTGTGGCTTATCCGCATAGACCAATGACTTTACATAGCCCCACAGAAAGTAGTCTAGCGGTGTCAAATCACAAGATCTTGGAGGCCAATTTACAGGTCGAAAACGTGAAATTAGGCGGTTACCGAACGTGTCTTTCAATAAATCGATTTTGGCACGAGCTGTGTGACATGTTGCGCCGTCTTGTTGGAACCACAGCTCCTGGACATCATGGTTGGTCAATTCAGGAATGAAAAAGTTAGTAATCATGGCTCTTTACCGATCACCCTTGACTGTAACGTTCTAGCCATCATCGTTTTTGAAGAAGTACGGACCAATGATTCCACCAGCCCATAAAGCGCACCAAACAGTCAGTTTTTCTGGATGTAACGGTGTTTCGACATACACTTGAGGATTAGCTTCACTCCAAATGCGGCAGTTTTGTTTGTTGACGTAGCCATTCAACCAGAAGTGCGCTTCATCGCTAAACAAAATAAAATGGACGTAGTGCGCGATACTTATTCCGCACAGAACCATTATTTTCGAAATAAAATTGCACTATTTGCAAGCATTGTTCAGGCGTGAGTCTATTCATGATGAATTGCCAAACCAAACTGAGAATAAATCACTTGACATCTGTTAAATCGGTCGCCATCTTGAACAGTAATGCCAACTTAAAGTTATATACCTCGAAAAAAACAGCCGTTATTATAAAATAAGTGCAGAGGGCATTGATCTTTTACTTCTTCTGAATGCAGATAACCTTTCTGCGACTGATTGTATTTCCACCATCCAATATAAATTATAATGTCAGTACTTACCTGCTCTTGATGTCTCCTAATTTTTCATTTTCAATTTTGATTTCGTTTATTTTAATGTTCTTTAAGTTATTCTATATTTCTGGACCGAGACGAATCCAACAGTTCAAAGATAATAAAAATTGGCTTGAGTTATGAAAGATTGTTTTATGCTATATGAACAGAAGCTTTTCAGAAAGCTCGTTTTCTAAAAAATAATTCTCCTCAATATGCTGAAATTTTGTACTAACAATTAAAGGCATCGAAAATTCAACTTCCGATCACCATAGTAATTTTTGAAATCTTCTAAAGAACACTTTGAAAATAAGGATGATCATAAACCAATATCAGAAATAATGAACCAAACATTCCATATGAGATTTTTTTTGAATAGCCAAAAACTCTCCAACAAAACTAAAAGTTAATGGTAAAATAAAACGTTGAATATTATTCTCTGTAAAATTTTTTGCGTCTTCCTTTTGAACCAGGATCTACTTCACCATTTCATGTCGAGATTATAATTTCGGTATTAACGACCTTGCATTCCCCAATTTTTTTCACTACTCCTTCAAAACAATCGCCCGATTGTAAAACAATCACCACGTTATTCAACTGTTGTTTACCTGAGGATCGCATGCAGAAAAATACCACAAATTAGACAAAGTGCTGAAGTGTAGTACGTTTTATTTAGTAATGCCATCGTATTCCTAGTGCTTACAATAATTACGCATATTATCTACAATTACAATATTTATAATACATAGATCACACTACGGTTTTCATTCTTTCTAAGTAATTATATGTGTGCTGGCAATCTGTTACTTGTTTCACAATTAAGTAACTCCCGTTTTGGACACGAATGTTGATTTGTATTTGTGATAACGCATTTCGTCTACGTCACTGTTCTTTATTGCACCTAGTGGATTCTTAAAATCACAATTTCACAAGTGGATATTTACAAAGAGAGTAGGAGGGGAATCTTCAATCGATTCAAACTATACACTACAAAAGATGGTCTACATAAAACAGTCACGTATTTATTTTTCAATCAATAATTAAACCTTCTAAAAATAGTTCACTAACGTCCGGTTTCTGAAAAGCCAATCAACGTTAAATTCAACTTAACAGCTGTCAATTCTATGGTCAAGCGTCATTTGGGTTGCTGAAAGTAAGGTTAACTCTTTTTATTTGAACATTCTGCCAGTTAACACAGTGGTCAAATATTACACGTATTTATTTCACATCATTTCAATTTTTATCTTCAAGTTAAAAGCTCCAGATAACATACACTGCGCAAAAAAATTAACGCACATTATGGAAATCTCAAATTTATTCTACAACTGAAGGTGTTCTCAATGATAATTATTTTTATCAGAATTATGCATGCATATGTTATCCACTTTCAACGTTTTTCTTCAATACAGATGTTTTTCCCAGCAGGAATAAAAAAATATGAGATTATCAGGTTTTGAATGTATTGGCTCCATTCTGAAATCAGTTGTTCTCGATCAATTCTAGTGATCAATAGTTTTTCTTTCGTTTGATTTTCTACACTCGATTGCTATGCAACGCGAAACACGAAATTTGACCCAAGAGGAATGTGCCCAAGCGGTAGTTTTGCGAGAAGAAGGGTGGACATACACAAGAATTGCAGAAAGGTTTGGAGTTTCCCATACAAGTGTGTCCAGAATGTTGCAGCGATTCAGGGAGACAGGTATAAATGTCCGAAGACCAGGACAGGGTAGACCACGGGTAACAACTGCTAACAATTCAAGAACGTTACTTGAGAGTTTCTTCGTTGAGACAACGGTTTGCAACCACTCGCCTGCTTCAAAATCAGCTTGAGCAAACTCATGGGGTGCAAATTAGCACTCAGACAATAAGAAATCGCCTCAGAGAATATGATTTAAGGCCTCGTGTCGCGGCAAGAGGCCCAGCTCTTACCCCAGCCCATCGAAGGGCGCGTTTGGATTTTGCGAGAGAGGATATCCATTGGGAAGAGGCTGATTGGGAGAGAGTTCTCTTCACAGATGAGTCTAGATTCTGCCTCTACCATTGTGATCGACGTTCCCTTGTATACAGACGTCCACATGACAGATATGCTCAGTGCAATTTCCTGAATACTACTGGTTTCGGGGGAGGATCGATTATGGTATAGGGGAATATCTTTGACTGCTCGCACAGACCTAGTGGTCGTTGATAATGGAGCTATGAATGCTGATAGGTATATAAGGAACATTCTTGAAGAGCATGTAGTGCCATTTGCCCCATACATTGGTGAAAATTTCATTTTTATGGATGATAATGCCAGACCCCATCGTGCACGCATCGTTCAGGAATATCTTGAAGAGGTTGATGTCTATCGAATGGGTTGGTCAGCAAGAAGTCCAGATCTCAATCCGATTGAGCAGGTTTGGGACAACCTCAATAGAAGGCTGAGAAGTTCAGATAATCATCCAGCTACTCTTAATGACTTAGGAATCCAACTCAGAGAAATCTGGGAAGGATTAGATCAGAACATTTTAAGATCACTCATTTTGAGTATGAACCGCCGTTGCCGAGCTGTAATTAACGCAAGGGGTGGAAATACCAAGTATTAAATCACTTATCAGCATTCCAGTATTTTGAAAATTGTTTATTTCTCTTCTTTCACATAAGATTCGGTGAAATCCTGAATTTTTCTTCCATTTTAATGATTTTTCGTTCAAAACCTTCCCGAGAGAACATAAAAAATAAGTTATAAAGTCAATGTAGAGTTAACTTTCATTAAAATTGAGATTTTCAGAATGTGCGTTAATTTTTTTGCGCAGTGTATTACACTGTACAACATTTTTGAAATCAAAATGTATTTGACATCGCTGTTAAGTTGAATGTTTGAAGTTGAAGATTTGATAAGATTTTCAGAAACCCGGGGTAATATTTTCACAGTTCATGTTTTGAAATTTACAAGGAATACCAAATCCAATGAGCATCGAATTTGGGACATCTAAGAATCTGCAATCACAATTCGCAAGATTTCCCAACAAATGAGAATTCGACTGTTTAACGTGGGCCAACCTGTACATAAATTCAACTTATATACTCTATATACAGCCAAAATTAACGGTACCAAATTCATTCTCTTACAGAGAATCAACACTGAGCGAACTTGGTAAGCCTACTAGCGATCTCAAAATAGTCTAGACTAGTACCAAACTAGTTCTGAACGTAACAATCGATCGAACAATCCCCTCAAAATTCAAATTTGCGGCACAAATTGCAAGTTCATCAAAACGTGGTCAGTCCAATTTCTGACTTCACTGTCTCTATTTTCACTTCTTCGAAGGGAGGGGTTTTATGTACACTTGGGGGGGACACATTTTAAAGCCTTGATTCGTCACAGAAGAGTATTTGGTTGCCGTTTTTTCAACACATGGATTCTGCAAGGGCTGGTTGAGGAGTGCTGTATGGTCCAGCCCAGGGTTGGAGGTTTTGGAGAGCGCTTAGAGCGCTGTCCCCCGTTCCTGCAGATTGGGGAGGACCTTCGCTCATGTAGCCTTTGGTTAGGGCTTCTGCTTGAAGGGACAGCATCAGTCTGTTTGCAGCTTGTCTTTCTGCTTCTCTCTCTTCGGCGGTTTGGCGTCTGAAAAAAAAAGGAAGATGTTGTCAGGTTGGCGTTTTAGTTTTTTTGAGTAAAAAGGTTGATGCAGCCTTTTTTAGGGGATGCAACTTTGAAAAATGACACAGTTTATGCTTTTGAGCGTTCTTTCACTAAAAGTTCAATGATTTTCGCGTATTATATTGTGGTGGCTTTTTGCCAGGCCAAGAATACAAAGACCCTACCGTTCTACGGCAAAGTCACCACGTTCTACTATGGAGATGGAGGGTGTTTATGGCAGGAACCACTAAGTTGACATACTGATGATTCCCAAGATGAAGAGGATATTAAAGAATAGGATACTCTTCTCAGGGTTAAAGGGTTTTTAGAAAAATGTGCTTCAATATTCTGTCTTGAGTCTTAAACAGTATCTGATTGGTTGTAACTAATTTTAAACACAAGCTTCCATGGCAAAGTGTTAAAGTTCGTAGTGTCTTTTTGTTACTTTATAAATTGACCCAAAATTTGAGCAGATTGTGGCGTGATCAATTTCTTTGTAGAAGTAACGGGTGTTTTTTTTCGAGGTATATAACTTTAAGTTGGCATTACTGTTCAATATGGCGACCGATTTAACAGCTGTCAAGTGGTTAATTCTCAGTTTGGTTTGGCAATTCATCGTGAATAGACTCACGCCTGAACAACGCTTGCAAATAGTGCAATTTTATTTCGAAAATGATGGTTCTGTGTGGAATACGTATCGCGCACTACGTCCATTTTATTTTGTTTAGCGCACTTCTAGTTGAATGGCTACATCAACAAACAAAACTGCCGCATTTGGAGTGGAGCTAATCCTCAAGTGTATGTCGAAACACCGTTACATCCAGAAAAACGGAATGTTCGGTGCGCTTTATGGGCTGGTGGAATCATTGGTCCGTACTTCTTCAAAAACGATGATGGTCAGAACTTTACAGTCAATAGTGATCGGTATAGAGCCATGATTACTAACTTTTTCATTCCTGAATTGAAAAACCATGATGTCCAGGAGCTGTGGTTCCAACAAGACGGCACAACATGTCACACAGCTCGTGCCACAATCGATTTATTGAAAGACACGTTTGGTGACCGCCTAATTACACGTTTTGGACCTGTGAATTGTCCTCCAAGATCTTGTGATTCAACACCGCTAGATTACTTTCTGTGGGGCTATGTAAAGTCATTGGTCTATGCGGATAAGCCACAAACTCTTGACCATTTGGAAGACAACATTTGCCGTGTTATTGCCGATATACGGCCACAAATGTTGGAAAAAGTCATCGAAAATTGGATGTCCAGATTGGACTACATCCGAGCCAGCCGTGGCGGTCATATGCCAGAAATCATATTTAAAATGTAATGCCACAAGATTATCTTGCGGATAAATAAAATTCATGTCAATCGAATAATCCATCGTTGTTTTATTGCAATTTAAAGTTCTATAGCTCTAAAAAAAACACCCTTTATAAGCGGTGCATACGTGTCAATAATGAGAAATTAGAACTTAAAAATTATAGAGGTGTATTAGTGTCGAGGGTGTGAAAGTATGAGATCTTAGAATCTTATATTTTTATATTTAATGATTATAACCGGTGAATAAGTGTTAAAAATAGGAAATTTGAGATCTTAAAAACTTAGAACTACAAATAATTAGCACTTATAAGCGAGCAGTATTCCAATATTCTCTGAATTAATGAAGCCATAATTTTGATTGTTTGAAGATGTCTTTAAATGGCAATTTTTTCCACAAATATTCCATTTTTATGGAGAAATCTCATCCGGCTAAAGCGCCGTTCAAACTGGAATCGGTACAGAGTAAATAATGGCGCACCTTTTCAGCAAAACAGATGAACGTAGTCTTCGATAGATGGGCCTGCCTGATCACCATATAACACCAATTTCGAATTAAGGCTTTTAAAATGCCGAAGAGCGCGAGACAAAACTAAAATAATGGCTTGTATATCGGAATCGTGGAATTCAGATTCCTTGTCGTGAAAAAAAAAAAGAAAGAACAGTCTGGGGGAATTGGACATCTGCGCTTCCATTTGAATACTAATGGACGCTTTCATTATGTGCTAATTGAACGTTTGGAGAGGCATTAGTCGATAATGACGAAAATCTATTAGCCGGTCGTCGAGAATAACACTATGGGTTTTAATTTTCTCGAACTAACATTCTAAATTTCGTAGTATTTGATTGAAGCACCATTCAACTTGAAAGATATACATTCAATTAATATCACAAAAAAAAATTTCAATGCAAGTTTTCAAAGATGGATAATTACATTTTTTTTACCACATTAATTTCTATCTTAAAAGTCTGATCAGGATGACAATGAATAGGACTATCGTTTTCATACAGGCAAAAAACATATAACTATTAATCTGCATTTCGATTTTAAATGATGAATTTAACAACTCAAAGTTCATCGACATATCCAAAGAAAAAATATGCAATGAAATATAAAACATTTTGTTAACCAAATGCTCGACCAAATGTCAGTAGTTCATGAAGAATATCAGGTCCAAATTTCGGAATTGTAAAAATTAGTATAGATCATAGAGTATTAAACATAGATAGAGGGAGTATACCTACGGAATTTTTACATGTCCCCCAACATGGTTAGATTACGTTGTCGGATTGTGATATAATTTCAAATCCACAATTTTACTATATCGTTATGAATGTATATTATATTGAATGAAATATATTTATTTGAGTGATTCCCTATTAAATTTGCAAATTTGAATATTTGGAATCCGATATTTTTCCTAATTGTCGAATTTATACTAAGTAGGATATTTATTATTTTCTGTATCTACCTGCTGATATCCAAGGTTTGGCAACTTTTGCTCTCCTAATTTCATCGGTTGTTTCACGTCGTTCGGCGCGCTTGAAGTTTGTTTTCTGAATTTCTGATATATTAAGGTATTTATTCCAATATCTTTTAAGATAATATGAAACGTTGATTCACTATGGGACATAAGAAGTGCGTTCTTTGTGGAAAAACTCGCGAATTGAGTGAAATATCGTATGACTGATATGTTTTCATTCCCGCGCGCTTCATGTCAAATTTGATTGTTCATGTTGGGGACAAAATCTAATTACTGAAAATGACATATGCTCCCTCTATCTATATTTACTACTCTGAGGTATAGATAAAATTAAATACACGAATCCAAATTCGAGTTAAGATATTTCTTGAGAAAGGTGTGGAAGTTTTTCCCTGCAAGATCTCCTTTGTATAGGATGCTGTGTTGATCAAAGATTCAACCGGAGTAGGGAGATGAACTGGGGAATCAGGGCGGTAAAACTCACAACGCGAAATAAATTTCAGCAATTTCAGCTTAATCAGAGTCGACGTTCAATTATTTAGAAGTTGCTAGGAGATACACAGCCACCGCTACGGCTGCCGTATTTTAATTATGATTTACAAGTACGTTTTCACCTACCTCTTACCATTAATGAACCTTAGGAGTTTTTGGAGGAAAAAAATTTAACAACTTTTAAATTTTCACAGATCAGTATTAGAGAATGTTAATTCACTAAATTATACAAAATTACTTTCAAATTGCTTAGTACAATCAAATATATATTTTCTAAAATGAAGGTTGATGTTGCAACAACCTCCAAATTAAATATTATCCTATCGAATATCATATTTCCAATTACAATTGAATTTCATTGTGTATCTGAGGTTGTTTTCCACTTATGCACATAAATGAAACTAAACAACCATCAGCAAAGGTTTAATGATTATGATATAATACACAGATGAGAACAAAAGACTCGAGATTATGATGTAATTTAGTTGCTATCTAGTAGAAAGCTCATTTGTACAATTCTATTCACTCAAATGAAGCTCATTCTATACAATTTTATAACTATTAGCGACACCTTACTCTTATAAAGGTGTTCTTGTTTGAGATCTCATAATTTCACATTATCGACACTTATGTACCTACCGCTAAAATTGCTAAAAAGGTTATTAATATAAATATAGGATTCAGATCTCATAATTTCACACCATTGACACTTATGCACCTCAATGATTGCTACAATTATATGAAGTTCTAAGATCTCATAATTTCCCATTATTGACACATATAATAACTCATTATTTGAAGTTCTGAGATTCTAAGATCATATTATTGACACTTATGGACCTACCGCCTTTAATTAGTAATTCATAAAAATATTCCATTCTAAGATCTCATAATTTCACATCATTGATACCTGTGTATCATATGTAATAGTTTATAACTAATTAAAAAATGCTAGGATCTTATAATTTAACATCATTGACACTGATGTACCGCTTCTAGTTACTAATTAATTAACTTTTATTTATGAGATCTTAGAACTTTCCCAAATAGGAATTATATCCGGTATATAATTGTCAATAATGTGAGATCAAGCACCTTTTATAATCAACGGTACATAAGTGTGTTTCATTTATAATCGTTTATAATTATTTAAAAGAGTGCTAGTTATTAATTATTTAACTTCTATTTAAGAGATCTTAGAACTTTCCTAATAAACAATTATAACCGATATACATAAGTGTCAATAATGTGAAATTGTGAGATGTAACATCTTTTATATTGAACAATTTTAAGCGGTACATAAGTGTAAATGATGTGAACTTATGAGATCATAATAATTTTTTTAATTAACAATTATGAGCGGTTCATGAGTTTCAATGATGTGAAATTATGAGATAATAATAATAATAAAAAGAGAGTTTTATATAGAGAGATATAAATGTTAAATCAATATGTAATGCTCATATTTGCCGAATGATAAAAGTATTCTATTTTGAAATCTCACAATTTAATAATGTACCGTTTATAATTATTAATAATAAAAAATGATGAGATCTCATAATTATACATCATTGACACTTATGTACTTCTTATATTCGTTAATTATAAAGAGTTCTAAGTTTCTCAGATCTCATAATTTCACACCATTGACACTTATGTACCGCTTATAATCTTTAATTTTAAAAGTTCTAAGATTTTGAGATCTCATAATTTCACATCATTGACACTTATGTACCGCTTATAATTGCCAAATTCCCTTCCTACTAATTCTTCCCGAGCAGAAGCGTATTTTCAATTAGAACCACCCCTATTTCATTCGCTTCCCTTCCGATTTTCCACGGAACCCGGTTAAGATTAATAATTCCCCCTCCTAAATCTCAATTAGGCTGGTCCCAATGAGTTTCCGAAGCTAGCAAGAGTTTAAAATGTCATAACTTACCGCTTCCAACTAATTTAAACGACAACAAATTGAACAATTTCCAGAGAACTTGCAGCTAAGCACCACCGGTTTTGGGGGTGGCGCACGAAGGGCCAAAGGGGCGGCCCGACAGCGGGGGTGGGGAAGAAAGTTGCAGGCGCATTAGCAGGAGCCCAGGACCGGGTTGGGGGAAGTTACAATTCGGTAGTTGACAGTTATTGGCAAACTCTCTTTCACCCAAAATGTTGTTATTTTCATTTTGATGATTTATTAAGATGTAGTTGTTGTCGGTTAGTTTATTTAGATGATACGATCTTCTCGAAGTTTGGAATGAATATTTCAGTAATTTTTTCACGTAAAAAATCCAAATTCCAACCAGAAAAAATTTGAACATACATATTTACGAAAGTCATAGTCAGATATTTTCTAAAAACGAACTCAATCACGCATGCGGCATTCATCATCAAAATCTACTCTGAAAACTTGAGGGTTCCAGTTTTTTCCATTGAGAGATATCATGTCCCATTTGTAGATGCTCGAAATGATGCTTTTTCAGTTCGTCTATAAATTAAGTGGGATTTTTGTAAAACAATAATTAAAGGACAGGTACACTTTTCGGCATATGAATAGGGATTCATCAAGACAAGAAGAGTAACATTTTAACCAACTACTCGACATGAAAATCAAGCTTGTGAAAAATTACATACTTGAGCTAGACCCGACTTGATTTTAGATATTTATTGCTTGACTTGATATCTAGCTACTTGATATTACTTGAGCATGATATGCACGCGTCGCACGGCATATATTTCTGCAATCTCGTGAGCGCTTAGACTAAATAAGGGGATTCCTCGAGCGCCGAGAGACTGAAGCATTCGCTAGTGTGACTTTATTAGTAGTTTTCTCACATTTCTATGAAATCTATTGGTAGATTTTGGTAGTTTCAGAAATATCTTTTCAAACTCGGGCAAAATGGCCAAGGATTTTCATCAACGCCAGCATTTTCAGCTCCTGTTGAAAGACAATTTTCCAGAGCTGCTTTTACACTTACAAAAACCCGCAATAGGTTAGGCGACAAATCTATAAGATGCCTCATGTGTCTTAGATCCTGGATGAAACATTATGAAATCAAACTAAGCCTGGAGGTTTCTCAATATTGAGGAATTCGTTTTTTCATTATTTTTCATTTTGTTATGATTTATAGTGATTTAATTCATGTTACTATTTCAAAAAAGTTGATATTCCGGTTATTTTAAACAATAAGTTCAATAAATAAAAGTGTTTTTTGCAAGGTTCCTCCTCATTTCATCATTTTTTTATTGATGTGACCCTACACAATGAAACTGCTGAAAATCGAGTAGCTTGATATGATTCAAGTACTTGATAAATAAATACTTGACTTGAGATTGAAAAACTACTACTTGACTTAGCTTGACTTGATATCAAGTCAAGCTCAAGCCAAATAGCTTGTAAATCAAGTCAAGCCGTAAATCCCTATTTGTATCAGAAAGTACTTGATATACTAGCATAGTATATCCTTATACTATGATACTAGTTACTTTCTGCCAATAAATGAAAGAAACTAAGTAACTAGTAACTTAGACGTTGCAAAGTAACTAATTTACTATGAAGTTGATGAGATGCATTCTTCAGTAACACATTAAAAAAAGAAAAGGTATCTAACATTCTTTTTGGCATATGAGGCACTATTTTAGATAACAAAATTTAGTTCTTTTCGGAAAGTACTTGGATACTAGTTAGTTTCTGCCAATAAATGAGAGAAACTAAGTATCCAGTAACTTAGCTGGACGTTCTAAAGTAACTAATTCATTCTGAAGTAAATGAGATATTTCCTTCTGCAACATATTAAGAAAAGAAAAGGAAACTAACATACCTACTTTTTGGCATCGAAGACACTATTTGAGATCACAAAATACAGTTACTTCTTAAATGTATCTGACAAACTAGTAATTTTTTGCCAATAAACGAAAAACACTAAGAAACAAACAACTTAGACACCACAAAGTAACTAAATTAGCCTAAAGTAACTTAGTTACCTAGTTCTACAATTTCTGGCAGCACTCGACGTATATTCTAACCTCCAAAAACCCGCGACACCAGGCCTGCCAACAGCGTTAGGTTCGTTAGGTGTTGATAGGACCGAGCGTTGATAATTAATAAACACGGTAATTAAACTACGCTGGTGTTCGCCCTAATTGGTACCCTCATCGCGGCAAGGCAGCGGTGCCAACCCCTCCCTTCCCCCTTCACCTCCGCCCCTGATGGCTGATGGAATCTCGTGTCGTAATTTTAATTAAAGCGAGGAGACGATTAATAATTAGGACGGCCATTGTTACGGCCCTGCTTATTACTTTGCATAAGGACCTCCCTGTACATCGGGAGAGAGAGGTATTTTATACGATGATCTTTTCGGCTTTTATCTTCTCCACTTTTTGGGCAGAGTGGGGGGTTTGAGGATAAGGTTCTGGTCGATTTTTTCGTTTGTCGTTTGGGGTAGTGGAGTTTTTGCTCAGGACTGATCTACAGGGCCTTCAGATATAGATTTGAGGATCACAGTGTTGGTAGATTTATAATTTAACGTCTTTGTCAAAAGTTTTGGCCCTAATTTCAACTGAATGAAAAATATACAGAAATCAAAATGTCGAGTCAGCTTTGGGAAGAACAATCATTCAATGACTTGTCATTTAAATGACAGTTCAGTAACGAAATCGATTGCATCTTAATGGCTTATAAAAAAGAGTTTACCAAAAGTGTTTATACCTAATTGGGCAGATGCTTATAACACAAGTAGTTCGACTTTTTGAAAAGTAGAATGTAAAAAGGTTTACCATGCCTAAAACTACCGAAAATTGGAAGACCTAGACTGTTAAATGGACGTAGAGCAAAACAGTTAATCGAAAGTGGCAAAAATAAAATTGGGAAGTCTTTGAGGAAACTACCACAGCGTTTTGGTGTTTCCAAGGATACAATTTCTAGAAAACTGAAGAGAAGGAATGTAGAATATTTTAAGAGAAAGAAATGTCCAAAATATAAGCTAAATCAGTTAGCTCGAATACCAAGATGTTGCCGTGCTTTGAGGTGCATTCTTATGGCAAATATCAAGATCATCGTCAAGGATGGAGTTAACCTTGAAGTTGAAGAAAAACGACGAATTTTAGACGGCCATATCGAAAATTGTTCAGGCAATGTGAAACTAACCAAAAGGCCCAATTTGCTAATATAGTTCTCGAATGGTTGACTTGATTTCAAGTCAAGCTAAAGTCAAGTAGTAGTTTTTCAATCTCAAGTCAAGTATTTATTTATCAAGTACATAATCATATCAAGCTATTTGATTTTTAGCAGTTTTATTGTGTAGTGACACATGAAAAAAGAATGAAATGAGAAGGAACTTTGCAAAAAACACTTTTATTCATTAAACTTATTGTATAAAAGAACCGCAAATATCAACTTTTTTGAAATAGAAACATAAATTGAATCACTATAAATCAACAAAATAAAGAATAATAGAAAAATAAAGTTTCTTAATATTGAGAAACCTCCAGGCTTTGTTTGATTTCATAATTTTCCATCCAGAATCTAAGACAAATGAGGCATCTTATAGATTTGTCGCCGAACTTATTGCGGGTTTTTAGTAACTGTAAGAGCAGCTCTGGAAAATGGTCTTTCAACAGGAGTTGAAGATGCTGGCGTTGATAAAAAATCCTTGGCCATTTTGGTCAAGTTTGGAAAGATATTTCCGAAACTACCAAAATCTACCAATAGATTTCATAGATATATGAGAAAACTACTAATAAAGTCACACTGGCGAATGCTTCAGTCTCTCGACGCTCGAGGAATCCCCTTATTTAGTCTAAGCGCGCACGAGATTGCAGAAATATATGCCGTGCGACACGTGCATATCAAGCTCAAGTAATATCAAGTAGCTTGATATCAAGTCAAGCAATGAATAACTAAAATCAAGTCAATCCATGCTCAAGTATATAATTTTCAGGAGCTTGATTTTCAAGTCAAGTAGTTGGTTAAAATGTCAAGCTACTTGGCTTGATGAATCCCTGTATTCACCACAAATCTACTATAATTTATAATTTTCATTCAAAGTGAAAATTAAGGATTCAACCTGATGTCCACACATTCCGAGAAGTCTACTCCCTGTCCAAGATAACCCAGCAGACCAATCAGACAAAATCGACGCCTCGCAGTCATCAAAAAGCAATAAAACACCACCTTCTGCCGTCGGTCAATCTCAGAGGAACTCGATCCACCCCCATTCCTGAATTTTTCAACCCCTTTCGAACAATCTAGCCGGCCAAACAGCCCACTTAACCTTGCTCCCGGAACAGCAACAGCTTCTGTCGTCTCTGTGTCTCCAGGATGGTGATGGGCGCTACGGATCGTAGTAGCGCCCAATTTGACGCCCTAAAAGGCCCTGAATAATGGAGGAGCCGACAGAGCGATACCCTGAATAATGCAGCTCGACATCGGTCTAGTGTTTAAGCCATCAAATATGCAAGAGTGCAGTTGACACTTTTCGGCTCATTATATATTTGAAGAGATCCGCATCTTTTACTGAATCGATCATGTGTAAGGGAACTCACAATCACGCTCTATCATTTAGTTTGTAATTTGCAAATTTTGAGTCAAACAACAAAGCATGTTCAGACGTAAGTAAAGGGTGTTTTTTTAGATCTATAGAAATTATATATATTATATAAATTGCAATAAAACAACGATGGATTATTCGATTGACATGAATTTTATTTATCCGCAAGATAATCTTGTGGCATTACATTTTAAATATGATTTCTGGCATATGACTGCCACGGCTGGCTCGGATGTAGTCCAATCTGGACGTCCAATTTTCGATGACTTTTTCCAACATTTGTGGCCGTATATCGGCAATAACACGGCGAATGTTGTCTTCCAAATGGTCAAGGGTTTGTGGCTCATCCGCATAGACCAATGACTTTACATAGCCCCACAGAAAGTAGTCTAACGGTGTTAAATACAAGATCTTGGAGGCCTATTCACAGGTCCCAAACGTGAAATTAGTCGGTCACCAAACGTATTTTTCAATAAATCGATTGTGGCACGAGCTGTGTGACATCTTGTGCCGTCTTGTTGGAACCACAGCTCCTGGGCATCATGGTTGTTCAATTCAGGAATGAAAAAGGTAGTAATCATGGCTCTATACCGATCACCATTGACTGTAACGTTCTGGCCATCATCGTTCTTGAAGAAGTACGGACCAATGATTCCATCAGCCCATAAAGCGCACCAAACAGTCAGTTTTTCTGGATGTAACGGTGTTTCGACATGCACTTGAGGATTAGCTTCACTCCAAATGCGCCAGTTTTGTTTGTTGACGTAGCCATTCAACCAGAAGTGCGCTTCATCGCTAAACAAAATAAAATGGACGTAATGCGCGATACGTATTCTGCACAGAACCATTATTTTCGAAATGAAATTGCACTATTTGCAAAAGTTGTTCAGGCGTGACATCTTGAACAGTAATGCCAACTTAAAGTTATATACCTCGAAAAAAAAAACCGGTATATGCGATCTCCAAGAGAAGGTACAATTGACGCATCCAAGAGCAAAAGCTCTAAATCTCCTGACACCACGTTCGTGCTTTCCTTTTTATTACTTCAAATTGTGAATTTGAGATATTGACTTGAAATTTATAGTATTGATTTAAAAAAAAAAATTCAATCACCACAAAATCAAACACCCAAGACGCTCAAAGCCCAACCAAAACACAAAACCGTCGACAAATTGACAAAATATCGATCTCGACTTCGATAACCATACCTGGCGGTCGCCAAAGGATTAATCTGGTCCAGATAAAGGCGCGTCGGCAGCATCCCTAGCTCCGACATCGTTCTGCGACCAACTTATTCTCCAACAAAGTGTCCCTGCTTTTAATTACCTGCCAGGTAATGGACATACCGTGTAAAACAAGTGACTGGCGCCGACGGAAACAATTGACGGCCGCCCCACATAAAGCCGGTCCTTCAGCGACACCTTGCGGGTACTTCTCGCTGACCACGCAGAGCTTTTAGACCTCTTGTATGTTGAAGATGGCCTTTCTGCCGTTTCGAGGTATTTCTTCAACGGTGCCGTCTGACGGTAATTTGTGGCGTTGAAAATTAGCGTATGTTATTGAGGTAATCGCCATTTATCCAGGTGTGAGGTTTCATGACAATAGGATCAGCCGTTTTGGCGTGAAAAGGTGACGAGCAAATAAGAAAAATCAGCAAAAAAAATCATATATGGATTTAGTTTAATGAATATGGATTCACAAAATATTTCGTTTTGATACCTACTATTTGCTTCCCAGCTTCCATTGTATACTTTTCTAGCTAGACAAAATAGCTCAGAAATCTTCAATTGGCCGAACCTGCAGCAAATTTAAAGGTTTTCATTTTTCGCCACAAGAGGTTGTTTTGAGCCATTTTAACCAACTACTTGATTTGAAAATCAAGCTCGTGAAAAATTATATACTTGAACTTGGCTTGACTTGATTTTAGATATTCATTGATTGAATTAATAACGGGTGTTTTTTTTCGAGGTATATAACTTTAAGTTGGCATAACAGTTTGGTTTGGCAATTCATGATGAATAGACTCACGCCTGAACAACGCTTGAAAATAGTGCAATTTTATTTCGAAAATAATGGTTCTGTGCGGAATACGTATCGCGCACTACGTCCATTTTATTTTGTTTAGCGATGAAGCGCACTTCTGGTTGAATGGCTACGTCAACAAACAAAACTGCCGCATTTGGAGTGAAGCTAATCCTCAAGTGCATGTCGAATCACCGTTACATCCAGAAAAACTGACTGTTTGGTGCGCTTTATGGGCTGGTGGAATCATTGGTCCGTACTTCTTCGAAAACGATGATGGCCAGAACGTTACAGTCAATGGTGATCGGTATAGAGCCATGATTACTAACTTTTTCATTCCTGAATTGAACAACCATGATGTCCAGGAGCTGTGGTTCCAACAAGACGGTGCAACATGCCACACAGCTCGTGCCACAATCGATTTATTGGAAGACACGTTTGGTGACGGCCTAATTTCACGTTTTGGACCTGTGAATTGGCCTTCAAGATCTTGTGATTTAATACCGCTAGACTACTTTCTGTGGGGCTATGCAAAGTCATTGGTCTATGCCTCTAAGCCACAAACCCTTGACCATTTGGAAGACAACATTCGCCTTGTTATTGCCGATATACGGCCACAAATGTTGGAAAAAGTAATCGAAAATTGGACGTCCAGATTGGACTACATCCGAGCCAGCCGTGGCGGCCATATGCCAGAAATCATATTCAAAATGTAAGGCCACAAGATTATCTAGCGGATGAATAAAATTCATGTCAATCGAATAATTCATCGTTGTTTTATCGCAATTTAAAGTTCTATAGCTCTAAAAAAACCACCCTTTACTATTGTTAAATAAATACTTGACTTGACTTAAGATTGAAAAACTACTACTTGACTTGAATAAAAGTCGAGCTCGAGCCAAGTAGCTTGAAAATCGAGCCAAGCCTCGAATCCCTACTCATAATGAATATCATACAAAACATTCAACAGATCTGTGGTCTCCAATATACTCATGAATGAAAGAGAAGACTTTTCTGACGTTTGCAAAAAACTAATTTACAACATGCTGGCTTTCAACTCAAAACAAACCATGTAGATATCGGATAATCGACCCAGAAGAGAGATAAAACCAGACTTTGTACCAAATCTCTTACGGAAGGCAACATTCCAATCTCCCACTATCTCAAAAAAAGATAGCTTTCCTTCCTTCTACATACCTCGATATCGGACAGGTCTAAACGAACATCACTCACTCCAAACGTCTTGTTCGACTAATTGAAGATAAGAAAGATAAAAGCAATAGATAGACCTGTGACCAGCAAGGGACAATCAGAGCGTTTTCAAATTTCATTAGTGCCTTGTATCAATTTGTAGGCACAAGGAATAACAATTAACTACCACAGAGGGGTGACGGAGGGGTCATTACGAGGTACACCTTTAGTTCATTACACGTTTCCGTTTCCTGCTTTCTCTTTGTTTCGTGGGACACGCAACTGCGATGTTTTCTGTATATTCACTGTTGGAAAAGTTTACTTAGATCGATCTACGTAATCTAGAAATTTTAATTAGCTACTTTGCGCGACGCTACACAAACAGCGGAGAGATTAGTTGTAGTTTTTTTGCTGTTTTACTTGCGGTCCGGTCGTGTATAGCGTTTTGGTTGGATGGAGACCTTCGTCGGACGTATACGAGGTGTTTGAAAATGAGAACCACTGTAAATCTTCACACAATGATTTTTTATTTATTTCTGCTCGAAAAATATTCCAAATTCAAAGATTATCAACCCAAAAAACAAATTGGGTACTCCGAATTCGAACCTGGGGCTATGAAATTGCTAGCGCGCTATTAAAACTGAAACCTCTTATTGACAAACCCTTTATCAACCCCGATAATCTCTCTAAAATTGTAGAAATGGCGATGAATTGATTTCGTGAATAAGAGTGTAGTTATTTCTAACAGGCCAATTGAAAAGTCCCTAGTCTGCTATAGTAAAACACATTTTTTTGGCAAAATTTGATTATATTTTTCAACATAGTTGCCTTCGAGGGTGATACAGCGATTATAGCGATCTTACAACTTTTCGATACCATTTTTGTAGTACGATTTGTCGTTCGCTTCAAAATAGGCCTCAGTTTCGGCGATTACTTCTTCATTGGCGCTTAATTTCTTTCCGGCGAGCATTCCTTTGAGGTCTGAGAACAGTAAAAAGTCGCTGGGGACCAGATCTGGCCAATGCGGAGTATGCAGAAGCAATTTGGAGGCCAATTCATGCAATTTTGCTATTTTTTCCATTGATTTGTGACAGCGCATTGTCTTGATCAAACAGCACCTTTTTTTCTTCAAATGGGGCCGTTTTTTAACCGATTTCTTCCTTTAAACGATCCAATAACGCTATATAATAATCGCTGTTGATGTTCAGGTTCTTCTGAAGGTAATCAATGAATATTATATCTTCCGCATCCCACAAAACTGATGCCATAACCTTGCCAGCTGACTGTTGTGTTTTTCCTCGCTTTGGATTCAGTTAATCCTATGGAGTCCACTCAGCTGACTGTCGATTGGACTCCGGAGTGAAATGATAGAGCCATGTTTGATCCATTGTCACAAATCGATGCAAAAGTCCAGGTTTATTGCACTTGCTTCAAACACTGCTCAGAAACATTAACACGTTGTTGCCTTTGATCGATGGTGAGCTTGCGCGGCACCAATTTTGCACACAGCTTTCTCATGTACAAATATTCATGAATGATATGATTTAACGTTCAGATGATATCTTCACAATGTCTGCTATCTCGATCAACTTCTCTTTAAGGTCAGTCAAAATTATTTTGTGAGCTTTTTTGATTTTTACGTTGGTGACAGCCTCTTTCGGGCGCCCACTGCGTTCGCCGTCTTCTGTGCTCATTTCACCACGTTTAAACTCAGCACACCAATCAATGATGGTTGATTTTCCTGGTGCAGACCCCCGAAACTCTCCATCAAGCCAAGATTCTGCTTCAACTGTATTATTCCCTTCAAAAAGCAATATTTTATCAGCACACGAAATTCTTTTTTCCCATGTTGTTTCAAATAACAAAAGTAGCTACACTCACAAAGCAATATCTCACAAACTAATGGTAGGACTGCTGACAAATTTTGACACGTATCGTTTGAAGACTGTACTAACAAAAAATCATATAGATTTAATACTAGCACCGCCATTCTTGCATCACAACGGGGACTTTTCAATTGTCCTGATACATTGTATCAGTTCCTGTTCTGTGTGGGCTTTTCTACTGTGTACCATATACCACTGTTTGCTAATTCATCATACAAAGCGATGAAACGATGCATATGAGTAAATATTTGAGAGGTAACAGCAATCTCTGCACCTCAAACCGTTTTGTTTTTTCAGCAAACTCTCTGATAACATCCCATGTTACCTCCTCCTCGCGTAACCCACTAATTCAGCCGATAAAGAAGAGCACTACGTCGTTCACTCCATTACGTAATAAAGCCCTACCATACGGTAGGCAATACAGACCGGGTAATTGATTAGTTTTGATGAAGTTAGCTCCGGTCCCCGGTGCTGTAAAACCGCATTAAGGGCCCAGTCATCCTCTCTTGTCAAGTTGGAGAGGAGGAGGTGAGTCGGTACGGTAGGCTGTTACTTTAACGACGCGGTCGGTATAACAGAAAGGAGAGCGAGATCGTATTAGTGTAATTGACTGAATGCCTCCAACGACATCCGACCATTGCGTAAAACACACGATAATGGAATTTGGTGCCGTATATTCCCTCCCTGGCTCACTTCCTGCACTCCCGAATTGACTATCTACGACGTTGACACGATTATAAGCGTTTAGATCGGATCGGGAAGGCTTTGGAAGATTGGGAATGTCGCTTTTCGTCGAGGCGTAGGTGTTCTGCAAGGTGACACTCGTGGTACGGTATTGTTTGGGTTTTGTGGTACCGTACGCGGTAACTTTTGAATGGAGAGGCCGGGAGACTTGAAATTTTCAGGGAACGTTTAAGGGATGAATGTGCCTGTTGAGTTCGTTTATGGGACTAATACATCCAATAGTCTTGAAGTTATAGCCATATGAAAATTTAGTTTTCGAATAACTCAAGAAATACCGATTCGTGAAAGACGGTAGTTGATTCTAAGACAACAACTGAAGGCTTATGAAAGACTATTTGTGTGAGAATTCTGCCGAATTAAGGTATAGAAGAAATGAAGAATTTAGCTTTATAGCGACTTTAACGAAACATGAAATCAGGAAAAATATCACAATAGCAGAAGAATTGATTCTCTCTGATACAATGTACTTTTTCATCAATATAATTATATTATGAATCTTTCCTTCCTCACGATTATGATTGAGTAATTGAGATGAGTATTCATTGTTTCGATGAAATATTCATTAAATAGAAGAACTTATTAAATGTATATTTATATGCATCCGTTCTTGGAAGAAGATAAAGATGTAGGTATCAAATACTTTCATTGAATTTATGTATACTTTTGATTCAGTGTTATAGTATCATTCAACAATATCAGTGAGATTTTTTTCAGCTTTTAGTGAAAGATCACGCAAAAGCATCTGTACTCACGTCTAGTATTCCACAGGGTTCTGTTCAAGTTCCCTTTATAATTGGCAACAGTTACTAGAGCTTCAGAGACGCCTTTTTCTTAGGCAAAGAAAGTAGATAACATAATAACCAACAAAATTTTTTTGTTGACACTTACCTCCACTTTGTCCGTCTGTTCTGGAACCACGTTTTGACTTGTGCGTCCGTCATCTTCAGGGTTTTCGCTAAAGCTGCCCTTTCTGCGGAGGCCAGGTACTTTTGCTTGTGAAACCTCTTCTCCAACTCTGCTATTTGAAGTCTGGTGAATGAAGTACGTGGCTTTTTTCTTTTTGGTGGCGTTCTGTTCTGGTATGGGTGACCTATCCGCCTCGTCATGGGAAATGACGCTGAAAAAAAAAGATGGAATCTTAGGTTTGAATCAACAAATAAAAGGTACAGTAATCTGGTTGACAATGAAAACATAATAAACGTTTTGAATAGTTCAATCAATGAATTTTTAACACCTGTTTGTCATCATAGCTACAAGCAAGAGGCATTGATCTCACATATCATTATTTTTAAGATGCTATTGAAGTGCCGAAGGAATCTCAAGGAAATAGAATAACAAGTTCTTTTTAGTCTGGTTTCCTGGTTACTCGAGAATTAGAGGGAATGACGAGACCAATACAATTGCTAGAAAAGGTGCACCAACTACTTCCACTGACTCAGAACCTTTCTGATTTGGTATAGGTAAATGTACCTACAAGAAAAATTTTCAGGAGAAGGTAAAAACCGAAAGAATCGAAAGCTAAACACTTTGACAGCATTTTCTTGGGTTGGATCATTACATTGTGAGATCTTAGAAGTACCTGAATCTTAGCAAGAATATAGTGCACCTCCTCACTGAATTCCTTACAGGGGATTAACGCCTAAGGAAGCACCTCGTGAGAATGAGTCTAGGAGAGAACGAATAGAGAAGATTCTGCAGGGAGAAGAAAGAAACTCTGGATCACCTGGTGGCGAAATGCCTCGCCATCGCTAGCCAATGCAAAACATGATTTGGATGAGAACATTGTAAAATTGAAAATTAAAGCTATCCTAGACACTAGAGTTAATAAGATATTTGGAACTGGAAGGCAAGCTGTAGATGGTGCAGTGAGGCGATAACAGCTCTGATAGGTATCACAATAGACCTTAAGATCGCGGTGCAAAGTAATAATCATTCAATAAGAATTCGCGCTGAAGAAGCAAATATTTCATCCCATAAGTATGCGGAAGCAGAATCAACAAAGGTCGAGGTATAGACCATTGACTCCTTGTGAAAAAAAATTTTTCGTCCGTTCTCTTCATCTGCGTAGAGCAGATGAAGCGGAGAACCGAATTCTAGCTACTTACTTCTCGATCAACGTCGTTTGCGGTCGTTCGTCGTATTTTATATTTCATTTCACTTGTTTTTCATGGTTGCACGATCTTCCCATCAGTGGACGGTGGTCGTGTGGTTTTTGACATCCCGATGGCTTCGCAATGAATGAACTGGTTAATGGCGTCGACAACAAGAAACTTAAGAACGCCTCGATGGCGTTTTTGAGCAGATTTTGCCAGAGAAAAACAGAGAAATTATAGCGTCATTTGGAGGCAACCAAGCTTGAAGTAGTTTTTGAGGAGTCGACGTTTCATGACAGAGGAAAGACTTGTTTTTGGATGGCTTACAGATTAGGTACACTGGCCGACACAATTTTGGACATTATTGTTGATTTTTCAACTATTCATTGTTGAGATAAAAAAAGTTAGCTGCTCAACCAAATTCCTGCTGTTTGTCAATAGATGGCTTCAGCAGTAAGTGCTAGTAGTGCACATCACTAGCTTAGACATATGGTAAACAAACTATTTTAACATGAATGAAATCACTATAAATCATAACAAATAAAAATTAATAAAAAAATTAAGTTTCCTAATATTGAGAAACCTCCAGGCTTTGTTTGATTTCATAATTTTCCACCCAGTGATCTAAGACACTGAGGCATCTTATAGATTTGTCGCCTAACCTATAGCGGGATTTTGTAACTGTAAGAGCAGCTCTGGAAAATTGTCTTTCAACAGCAGCTAAGATGCTGGCGTTGATGAAAAATCCTTGGCCATTTTGCCCAAGTTTGGGAAGATATTTCTGAAACTACCAAAATCTACCAATAGATTTCATAGAAATGTGAGAAAACTACTAATAAAGTCACACTGGCTAATGCTTCAGTCTCTCGGCGCTCGAGAAATCACCTTATTTAGTCCAAGCGCGCACGAGATTGCAGAAATATATGCCGTGCGACGCGTGCATATCAAGCTCAAGTAATATCAAGTAGCTTGATATCAAGTCAAGCAATAAATATCCAAAATCATGTCAAGTCAAGCTCAAGTATGTAATTTTTCATGAGCTTGATTTTCAAGTCAAGTTATTGGTTGAAATGTCAAGCTACTTGGCAAATATGTTTTTTAGGTTTCAATACTTCAAAATATATTCGGCACATCCTAGATTTCCATCAGCTTCTCCTTCCAAACGTCTCGAGCTGAGGACGATGCCACATCTTAATTCTCAATCATCCAAATTGGCCTTATCTCCCGATAAATAGGGTCGCGCAAGTTTGAAAGAGGCATTAATAATCACTTAGCTCTATTCTCTATGGGACATGGGTTCATCTGGTGGTCCAATAACTTCGCCAAAGAGCACAATAAAGAAACCCCCAGTATAATGAGGCTGTATGCTTCGGCAAGTTATTAGATCGTTAGGACGGGCATAGCCGTAAAATGTTTTAGCGCATTAACAATTTCCTTCCCTTAACCACAGGGTGTGTAAGGGTGGTTTATTTTATACCAACTGTTGTTTGGGGGTGAGTTAAATTGATGTATTATCGAATTGGCTGGAGTGGTTGGGTGGGAATGTTTTTGTTCGATGAGGATGGTGAAAGAGATGAACAGCAGTAGGTTTCGAAATGAAATGCTCTCTTAGTTTTTAAATATTCAACTCAATACCTATGTTGAAAAAATCCATTGAAAATTGATCATCTACAAGAAACGTTATATCTCTGAAACTACAAGTCACCGACTCCTGAAATCCATTTTTTTTATTGCTTAACATTCTTCATTAGTTAAATTAACAATATTATCAAAAATACTTATTGTCTAGGGGCAATTGGTTTGAATGTAACACCCTGTAGTTTGTAACATTTTTAGATTAATAAAAATGTATAAAAATAAGAAATAATATTTTTCATATTCTGTCTGCTAGACCAGAAGTACCAAACATGTTTGGAAACAGCTCATTTTTATTAATCTAAAAATGTCACAAACTACAGGGTGTTACATTCAAACCAATTGCCGCTAGACAATAAGTATTTTTGATAATATTGTTAATTCAACTAATACAAAATGTTACGCGTTACTTTATGAGCACTCACAAAATTATTGTATTTTTGTCCACCCTGTACCAATTGGAATCAACATGTGATACACTTTTGAAATCAGCTCAGCTAGAGTAATCGGAAAATTGAGACAAAATGGGGGTGTTCTATTTAAAATAAATGACGGTGAAGTCATTACTCGAGAGTAATTCACCCTGTATATTAGATTATTATTTTGAAATACGGTAAATTAAAATAAAAAATCGACGAGTTTCAGGATTATTTCTTAAGATGGTCTGTTCAGCTAAAAATGAATTTGTTCCATACTTTACGGACACAGTGTATAATGAGATGAGAGCCTAGTGAAAATTACCAATTTTTTTCTGAAATTTCAGTTTATGCGCTATAACTCCTGAAATAATAGACTGATCTCCCAACTCATGGCATTTTTGTGGTTTTCGACATCAAGTTGATGAAAAAAATGACGTTCACGGTTGGAACTTTCAATTTTTCGAAAAAAAATATTTTTCAATGTATGGAATATTTGCGAAAGATTCTTCGGTCTTCGATTTGTGTTAGAAATTTGGGAAATTTGAAGCAGCAGATTCCAATGTCGTTGACCAACCCATTGTTATTATGTTATTCTCCTATTTTTTTGAAATATTTCACTTAAAAATTGAAAAAATCATTTGAAATTGATCCACTTCAAGAAACGTTATATATCTGGAACTATAGAAAACAGACCCCTCAAATAAAAAACCAAAGAAATTCTGGGTACAAAACAGCACTAAATGAACATTCACACTAAAAGTGAAACATTAATCATTCACCTACAACGTTTCTAAACTTTTTTTTCTGCTCGTAAAATCACTGAATCTATCTTTTTGGTAGCTTTTAACTCGACTGTTAATTACTTAATAGACTGGAAGTGGAACAAACGAATTAGTCTAACAGAATTGCTGGGACAACAACAAGAAACAATTGCCAGTAATAGAACAATCACTGGCTCATTCGATTAAATCCGAGAAAGTGTTGTTTACGTAACTTTGTGAAATTGAAAACGACATAACATGACATTTAGATTAAATTCTTCACTCTACCAGTCGGCTTTTCTTACAATTCGAAGGTTGTACCACTGAAAGAGGTCTTGAGCACATTCCATTTGTCACTGTTTCATCTAACATATAGTGGCCTTTCTTTGTAGGGTACTTCAATGTTAATCGGTAATTTATCGAAGGTTTTCCATTAGATTAGATTGCTGATTTAATAGCGATCTTCTAGATCTCAAACCAATGTTTTAAAATAGCTATGATCCCCAATGTTAGGGACTTAAAACAGAATATTCTACATCAATTCAGCTATTCCAATTAGAGATTCATCATGCCAAGTAACTTGACATTTAAACCATCTACTCGACTTGAAAATCAAGCTCGTGAAAAATTACTTACTAGAGCTTGACTTGACTTGATTTTAGATATTTATTGCTTGATTTGATATCAAGCTACTTGATATTACTTGAGCTTGATATGCACGCGTCGCATGGCATATATTTCTGCAATCTCGTGTGAGCTTAGACTAAATAAGGGGATTCCTCGAGCGCCGAGAGACTGAAGCATTTGCCAGTGTGACTTTATTAGTAGTTTTCTCACATTTCTATGAAATCTATTGGTAGATTTTGGTAG
Organism: Harmonia axyridis; assembly: GCF_914767665.1. NCBI lineage: Eukaryota > Metazoa > Arthropoda > Insecta > Coleoptera > Coccinellidae > Harmonia > Harmonia axyridis. Next base: position 42,420,659 of record NC_059505.1, read on the forward strand.
TTTCAGAAATATCTTTCCAAACTTAGCCAAAATGGCCAAGGATTTTTATCAATGCCAGCATCTTCAGCTCCTGTTGAAAGACAATTTTCCAGAGCTGCTCTTACAGTTACAAAAACCCGCAATAGGTAAGGCGACAAATCTTCAAGATACCTCATGTGTTTTAGATCCTGAATGGAAAATTATGAAATCAAACAAAGGTTTCTCAATATTCAGAAACTTTATTTTTTAAATATTTTCTATTTTTTTGTTTCTATTACAAAAAATTTGATATTTTAGAATTTTTTTATACAATAAGTTCAATAAATAAAATTGTTTTTTGTAGGGTTCCTTCGCAAATCAAGACAACCTCAAGCCAAGTAGCTTGAAAATCAAGCCAAGCCGTGAATCCCTAACTCCAATCAATAAATTAGTTTGCAGTATTTTTTTCAATTAAAAACAAATTATACGAACAGTTGGCGTATCAGGAGATATCAAAATCACGAGAATCAAAATGAAATATGGCCTCACTGCTGAATTCCGGTCTGTAAAAAAGTTGAGCATCTTGTAAATAGCATTTTTACAGCCAAGATTGATGTTCTTGCCTCGTTATTCGAGTAAATTAATGGAAACGATAAATGGATGTGTTAAACTCGTTTATTTTTTTTAACGAATCGTGTTTCTTGTCCACTTTCCCATCAAAATGTCAAGACTGCGATCCATGGAAAAAATTTCCTTAATTACTTCTAGAGAATTGAATCAATTCGCAGTCATGGAAACGTTTTTTCAATTATTAAATTAATTGTGAATAAAGGTGAATAGCTCGCGAATTGAACTTCAATCGTAGATATTTGAGGAGATTTTGTTCAGAAAATTCTATGAAAATTTGATCACTCAAAATTTGTTTTTGCCGGAATTTGTTAGTACAAATGTTTTTATAAACACGTTGTGTTTGTGTTTTAATTTGCTCACACTATTTTATTGAGTAAATTTTTCTTGGATGTGTTTCACTATTCGTTCTGGGAAAACAAAAATTGTAGGAAGATTTTTCAATTCTTAATCGTGCCTATTAAAGCATTTTTGGTTTATTCTCGTAAACAATGCATTTTAAAGAATCACGTGAAAATGAATCGAACAGTACTTGATATTACAGAAAAACTGGTTTTGAACTTACTTCACCAGATGTTTTCATTCTGATGATTCACATGTTTTCTTTCAAGTAATATTGGAGGTATTTGAGTTGTCCACAATTTTTTCACATTCTTTGAAAATGGTGTACACAGGATTGCAGCGAAATGATTGAAAAACAAGTGGTTACTATACAGGGTGTTTCCAAATTAGACGTGAACCTTGAAAGAGGTGTTAGTATAGGGATTCATCAAGCCAAGTAGCTTGACATTTTTACCAACTACTTGACTTGAAAATCAAATTCGTGAAAAATTACATACTTGAGCTTGACTTGACTTGATTATAGATATTTATTGCCCTTCTTGATATCAAGCTACTTGATATTACATGACCTTGATATACACGCATCGCACGACATATATTTCTGCAATCTCGTGCACACTTAGACTAAATAAGATGATTCCTCGAGCGCCGAGAGACTGAAGCATTCGCCAGTGTGACTTTATTTGTAATTTTTTCACATTTCTATGAAATTTTACTTGAAGGAACTTCTCATTTCAATACGCTCTATTATTGTGACGGCACACACCGCCATTTTTGGTTCTCCTGTCAGTGTTCGGAATCCAAACAAATAAATTGTCATTTAAATTAGTACGGTATCGTTGAAGGAATTGGCTCATTTTCACAAATAAGAGTATTTGAGGAACGATTTCAGTATTAATTGATAGACAGAAGGAACGAGGTTAATACCAGTAAGTTTGAATTCTGTATCATTCCCCAGATTTTGTAAAAAGCCGTGTTTATTAGTTGAACTTCAAGTTGGAACTTACTGGCATTAATCTCGTGCCTTCTGTCTATCAATTAATAGTAAAATCGTTCCTTAAATAATCTTATTTATCAAAATAAGCCAATTTCTTCAACGACAACGTACTAATTTGAATGACAATTTGTTTGTTTGGATTCCGAACACTGACAGGAGAACTAAAATGGCGGTGTGTGACGTCATCACTAATAGAGCGTATTAGAACTATCACTTCATGAAGTTATAACCTGCATTCGAATCAGCCTGAATAGTATTGTTTAGAACACAATGGCAATAATTTTGAGCAATTTATATAGATAGAAGTTACTATTTTTACACTTTAATATTTATTATACTATTTCCATCGTTTTCAAGAATAAGTTGAGATTCAAAGTTTTAAACGAAGAAAGAGCGCTTAAGCCTTCACTCCATCCAAACCCGACGTCCAATTTCCATCGTAATAATGCCCCTCGCACACGAGCTCGGTCTCGAAGGTCTGTTTCGTGCATCCGACATATCATTACCGATTATGCCACGGCCATTTTGAGATAATCGAACCATGAGAAAGTTAATTTGTACGTATTTCATTTGATACGTTAGAGAGCACGTCCATCGGACCCCGTAATTAGGCGCCATCTTGAATTTTATAATAAAAATGAGCGTTGCCAACCGTCCGTATTAACGGCACGTAAAAATATCATTAGGCGAGCAGCCAATGGGAACGGAGAAGGTAATAGGATTTTTTCCCCGATCTCATCGGCGATCGTGAACAATTGACTGTTGTTCTCCCTCTGCCGGCGATAAGATTGAACAACGCTGATGATGAACGCGGAGCGGAACGAAACGTTGCGCCATTAGTTTTGGAACCGGTCGACTTTGATATGGGTTGTTGGAGTTAAATGTTGTCTGGTCCTTCGAGCCGGATGATTTTTGCGGTGGTGATATGACAACAGCGCACTTGATCGATCGGATCTGAAATAATGTCACTGAAATATTGGATTTATGTAGTTCGATGTTCTCTTTGAATTTTCTATGGTTCTGGTTTACAACAGAAATTTTGAGTGAAGATGGTTATTCTTTCTATGCTCGCTTAATCTCAATCTAATAGAAACAGTTATCATGGAAATATTAGATTATTCCAATATCCTTCTTGAATTTTCTATGGGTCTGATGATGTTGTACCTAATCAGTTTGAAAATTTCGACGTAGCTTGAAATTTGTATTTTATGTAAAGCATGACCACCTATTCAATAGTTAGGTATATCTATTACGTCTAGTGAATGAATTTTCGCCATAAGTTTGAAGACTTATATCGTAATAAAACTTGGTTGTTTGACAACACCAAGAGTTCTAAGGAAGAGTGGGGTCTTCATTAAGAAACTCTACTGAGTTATTATTTAAATGACATTCTCATGAGATAAATTCAATTACGAGGGGAATTTTCTAGATCATTTCACAATCGAAAAGAAAGGTCAAAAACCTATATATTCGAAAGAATCAGTGGAAGGTTGTCGGTATCCATGGTTATCTCCTTGACAACGCCAGAATTGTAAGACCAATCATAATTCAAAGACATCTGATGTTTACGCGATAATGCCAGTTGTCTTTTATTTTTGATTGGTCAGATAGAGTGAAAATTTTGATATGAGTTTTACGAATCTGTTGTTCCTTATAATAATCCGCGAAAAAATGGATGTTGCCAAGTGGTGAATTGTAGGATGTTCAACTCCATTATTTATTATTCGTTTCTTCAGATGCTTTCTTAAGAAATTCTTTTGAGAGGGAGAAGTAAGTGATAAGTTTGAAATTCAATTCTTCAGACAAATCGCTGCGACCACATACAGTGTGGTCCAACGAAAACTTAACGTCTTGATATCCTAGCTTTGAAATGAAAATGTGGAAAATCGCTCGGACCCGCCAATTTCTGATTCGAGATGGAGCAACTTTTCAACTTTTTACGTTGGTTAAGTGTCCAAACTTGAGATCATTCCTATTGCAAAACTCTATAAATAAATAAATAAATTCATTTCAAGCTAAACAGACCATTTTAAGAAATAATCCTGAAACACGTAATTCTTGAATCTAATTTACCGTATTTTAAAATAATAATCTAATATACAGGGTGAATTACTTTCGGGTAATGACGTCACCGTCATTTTTTTCAAATTAAACACCCCCATTTTGTCTCAATTTTCCGATTACTCTAGCTGAGCTGATTACAAAAATGTATCACATTTTGATTCCAATTGGTACAGGGTGGACAGAAATACAATAGTTTTGTGTATGCTCATAAAGTAACGCGTAACATTCTTTATTAGTTAAATTAACGATATTATCCAAAATACTTATTGTCTAGCGGCAATTGGTTTGAATGTAACACCCTCTATTTTGTTACATTTTTAGATTAATAATAATGTATAAAATGAGAAATAATTTCTTTCATATTCTGTCTGCTAGACCACAAGTACCAAACATGTTTGGAAACAGCTCATTTTAATTAATCTAAAAATGTAACAAACTACAGGGTGTTACATTCAAACCAATTGCCGCTAGACAATAATTATTTTTGATAATATTTATAATTTAACTAATAAAGAATGTTACGCGTTACTTTATGAGCACACACAAAAGTATTGTATTTTTGTCCACCCTGTACCACTTGGAATCAACATGTGATACATTTTTGGAATCAGCTCGACTAGAGTTATCAGAAAATTGAGATAAAATTGGGGTGTTCCATTTAAAAAAAATGACGGTGACGTCAATACTCGAAAGTAATTCACCCTGTATATTAGATTATTATTTTAAAATACGGTAAATTAAAATGAAAAATCGACGTTTTTCAGGATTATTTCTTAAAATGGTCTGTTTAGCTAAAAATTAATTTGTTCCATACTTTACGGACACAGTGTATATTTGAAATATTTCTCAAACCAAAAATTTTTAATTTCTTGATGAACCCTAACCTCACCTATTCTCCAGATGAACGTATCAAAACCAATCATCTCCTCCCACCAAACGGATGTCAAGACGTCGATTAGGAGAGTGTAGAGGGCGCTCGTGCACGCGTAGCGTCGGTGGGAAGATGAAAAATTGGCCGTTACGGGTCGAGGAAGCGCACAAGTCTGCATATAAAAAGGCAATTCACATCAGCTTCCTAAACGGGGCGCATAACTTACCCGAATTTTAATATTGCTATATGCCTGGTAGTGAATTACGTCTGTTACTTACCGCCCCGGTGCGCCATTTTGTCCCAAGGGGGGGCTCAGTTTAAAAGTTCCAAGCCGAGGCGCGGGATTTACACTTTTAAACTTCCCAGCGACTTCATGTTGAATTTAACACGTATTGATCCCCCCACCCTGTATGAGTCGTTTTTTACTTTTTTATCGCTCTCCCCCACACACACAGTTCTGCAATAGCTTTTTTTTCTTTTTCTCTAAGAAAAAACTGTTCGGAATTCGAAAAAAACATTTTCCTACAAGATTCGAAAATTCTCGCAATATTCTGAATTTTCCTTACACGTGGCAACGTTGCAATATAAGAATAAAAAATCCCTAATTGACTAATTGAAGGAGCAGATCGACTTTCTTTCAAAACCTCTCAAAAAAGTCTATCGAACAAATAGTTTTCGAAATTCCTGATGAATTAGTAACTGCTGAGTGAATTCAGCCAAATTTTCCGTCGAGCAATGTCACATATACCTACATATAACTCTAATCTTAGAAAATGTCAATTACCAACAAGCAATTCCTCAAAAAACGACGAAAAACTAACTAACTAACACTGTTTCAAGAAGATAGATGGGTTAAGATTTCTGACATCGTTCACAAATTGGCAATAGTGCTACAAGAATTTTTCTTGCTAATACTTACTGAAAATACATTACTATCTTTATGTATGTATGTTCAAGAGTGTCCTACAAGATATCTCAAATTTGTACACAATACACATATACATTACAAAAGACAGTCATGCTAAGGAACTTGAAATCACCTTGCCATAGCTCTTTGCTGAACTGTGGTTGCCATAATAACATAAGGAAACTGTCTGAAGGCAACAAAGTCTCTTTTTTGCCAGGGCAAACACCTTCAAGAAACATGTAGTCCAACGCTCCTCTACCTTTTCAAAACCTTTTATGTACAATATTTCCTATTTGATTCCGAAATAGGCTTAAATTTCGGCAATAACTTCTACATTAGAGTTAAATTCCTTTTCTTGGAGCATTTATCTGAGGTTTGCAAAAAGACAGTAATCACTGGGAGCCAGATCTGGAAAATAAGCTCAGCAAGCAGTTAGAAGCGCCATTCGTTCAATTTGACCAAGGTTTGCATCCATTTGTGATAAGAAGCACTGTTTTGATGGGACTGATTTTCCTCTTTTACTCATTGTAACATCGACGCAAAATGTTCCTATTTATTTCCCTCAAACAGCTTCAAAATTGCGTTCAGAAAAAATCGTTTTGACGTTTTGTTTTCATACTTTAACCAAGTGAACAAGTTTTCGTGGAAAAGAAAAAATTATGGATAAAGTTTGAAGCATTTTGATAAGTTTGTATATTTATGTCATAACAAAACTGAGTTGTTTGAAATAATCACCAAGAGTCCAAAGCTTCAAGCAACTTCATTGAGTTATTAAATGAAAGACAGACTTACGAGATAAATTCAGTTAGAAGGGGTATTTTTTAGGATATATCACGAACAAAGTGAAAGTTCAAAAACTTTATATTCGAGAGAATCAGTGGAAGGCTGAGCGTATCCATGGTAATGCCGTTGACAACGCCAGATAAGAGTTGTCAGACCAATCATAATTTAAAGACATCTGGTGTTTACGCGATAATGCCAGTTTTCTTTGATTTGTCATTGGTCAGATAGAGCGAAAATTTTGATATGAGTGAAATAGGCACATGTATCAGCTTTACGAATCTGCGAAATATGCAATGGATGTTGCCAAATGGTAAATTGTAGAATGTCCAACTCCATTATTTGGTATTCGTTCTTTACATGATGCTTTCTCACTAAATTTCTTAGGGAGAGAGAAGTGAGTGATATAAAATACCCTTCAAATCAATTGCAAATATCCACATACACTGTGTCCATAAAGTATTGAACAAATCATTTTTAGCTAAATAGACCATTTTAAGAAATAATCCTGAAACACGTCGATTTTAGATTTCAATTTACCGTATTTTAAAATAATAATCTAATATACAGGGTGGATTACTTCCGAGGAATGACGTCACCGTCATTTTGCTTTAAATTGAACACTCCCATTTTATTTCAATTTTCCGATTACTCTAGCTGAGTTGATTCCAAAAATGTATCACGTGTTGATTCCAATTGGTACAGGGTGGACAAAAATACAATAGTTTTGTGTGTGCTCATAAAGTAACGCGTAACATTCTTCATTAGTTGAATTAACAATATTATCAAAAATACTTATTGTCTAGCGGCAATTGGTTTGAATGTAACACTCTGTAGTTTGTTACATTTTTAGATTAATAAAAATGAGCTGTTTCCAAACATGTTTGGTACTTGTGGTCTAGCTAGCAGACAGAATATGAAAGAGATTATTTCTTATTTTTATACATTTTTATTAATCTAAAAATGTAACAAACTACAGGGTATTACATTCAAACCAATTGCCGGTAGACAATAAGTATTTCTGATAATACTGTTAATTTAACTAATAATGAATGTTCCGCGTTACTTTATGAGCACACACAAAACTATTATATTGTTGTCCACCCTGTACCAATTGAAATCAACATGTGATACATTCTTGGAATCAGCTCAGCTAGAGTAATCGGAAAATTGAGACAAAATGGGGGTGTTCCATTTAAAAAAATGACGGTGACGTCATTACTCGAAAGTAATTCACCCTGTATATCAGATTATTATTTTAAAATACGGTAAATTAAAATCAAGAATCGACGTGTTTCAGAATTATTTCTTAAAATGGTCTGTTTAGCTAAAAATGAATTTATTCCATACTTTACGGACATCAACAACATCACCGTCGTAAAGTTGTAGATAGAGGAACTCGCGAAGGTCGTATAGCAAGAAAAACCTTCCACTACGCTCTACTTCAGCTGGATCTTTACGACATGGGTGGTACTTGTTTGCACCAACAAGAATTAATTCTGCTCGTACGTCCTGCCATAATTTCATGCAACGAAGGTTGCTACTTGCTTAGACCTCCATTGTTTCCTCAAGATCTCCGGACTAAAGGACGGTTCACACCCATATTCGTGGAAACGACACAAAGGATCCAAAAGCGTTACGCTGATAGGATAAGGAACGTATTTATAAACAATAACGCAATAATTGTGTGTGAGATGGATGTAATGTGTAATTACACGGACAGACAGACATGTAGACGATTTCAAGGAATCAGTTGCGTGTCTTTATGTTAATTCTTTGGTTTGTTGAGGTGAGAAACGATTGTGGAAAATGTTTGTGGAAATTGTGTTGGTACTACACTAATCAGTAGTGTAGGCAATATTTTGACTTTTGTCCCAGTCGTACCAATTCATAGAAATATACACTACGCAAAAAATTAACGGTGTTCTCAATGATAATAATTTTTATCAGAATTATGCATGCATATGTTATCCACTCTCAACGTTTTTCTTCAATAGGTACAGATGTGTTTTTCCAGCATGAATAAAAAAAGATGAGATTATCAGATTTTGAATGTATTGGCTCCATTCTGAAATCAGTTGTTCTCGATCAATTCTAGTGATCAATAGTTTTTCTTTCGTTTGATTTTCTACACTCGATCGCTATGCACCGCGAAACACGCAATTTGACCCAAGAGGAATGTGCCCAAGCGGTAGTTTTACGAGAAGAAGGGTTTGAGAATTGCAGAAAGATTTGGAGTTTCCCATACAAGTGTGTCCAGAATGTTGCAGCGATTCAGGGAGACAGGTATGAATGTCCGAAGACCAGGACAGGGTAGACCACGGGTAACAACTGCCATTCAAGAACATTACTTGAGAGTTTCTTCGTTGAAACAACGGTTTGAAACCGCTCGCCTCCTTCAAAATCAGCTTGAGCAAACTCATGGGGTGCAAATTAGCACTCAGACAATAAGAAATCGCCTCAGAGAATATGATTTAAGGCCTCGTGTCGCGGCAAGAGGCCCAGCTCTTACCCCAGCCCATCGAAGGGTGCGTTTGGATTTTGCGAGAGAGCATATCCATTGGGAAGAGGCTGATTGGGAAAGAGTTCTCTTCACAGATGAGTCTAGATTCTGCCTCTACCATTGTGATCGACGTTCCCATGTATACAGACGTCCACATGAAAGATATGCACAGTGCAATTACCTGAATACTACTGGTTTCGGGGGAGGATCGATTATGGTATGGGGTGGAATATATTCGACAGCTCGCACAGATCTAGTGGTCGTTGATAATGGAGCTATGAATGCTGATAGGTATATAAGGAACATTCTTGAAGAGCATGTAGTGCCATTTGCCCCATACATTTCATTTTTATGGACGATAATGCCAGACCCAATCGTGCGCGCATCGTTCAGGAGTACGTTGAAGTCTCTCGAATGGAATGGTCAGCACCTCAATCCGATTGAGCAGGTTTGGGACAACTTCAATAGAAGGCTGAGAAGTTCAGAAAATCATCCAGCTACTCTTAATGCCTTAGGAATCCAACTCAGAGAAATCTGGGAAGGATTAGATCAGAACATTTTAAGATCACTCATTTTGAGTATGAACCATCGTTGCCGAGCTGTAATTAACGCAAGGGGTGGAAATACCAAGTATTAAATCACTTTTCAGCTAATTTTTGTAATTTTCTAAATTGGATTAATTCTGCTCTGTAGAGCTCTGAAGAACACTCTAAATAAATCGAAACGTCAGCATTCAATCGAACTGATTACCTTTTTTGAATCCTTATCAAAAATTACCCTCTCATCATTTGGATGGTCGTTAAAACATCATAATCTGTACCATTAAGTCCCAAATCTATTAGAAATGAATAATTTCAAATGATACACATGCAAATACCCACTAAAACCTTTGTGTAGAAATTACAGGGTTCTGCTTTTCAGTGTTCACTTCATGAAACCAAAGTTTCCTACAATAATAATTTTAACGACTTTAGTAGCGAATGCAATTACAGGCTCTGTAGTTAACAACAAGAGAACCGATTTGTTCCCATGCCATAAAAACAAATTAATAAATAGCCCATCGCGTGACAACTGCCAATCCACAGAATGGAGTCTTCAAAATGGCCTCTGGAGCACTTAAGGCCTGTTTTCCATCAGTCACTAAAATATCAATATCCAACAAGAACCATTCCGCTAATACCACCCTTATCAACGTCCAATCAAGCTAACCTCGCGTGTTTCAAACTTTTTACGTAGCAGGCTTGTGTCATAACCCCCTCTACCCCATGTTTTTTCGGTTACAAGGGGATGGATTTGTCGGGATTGTTTTATGATATGTTGTTTTCCAATAAGGCAAAATTGAGGACGTGTAAACGAAGTAGGGAGCACTCTATTGGATAAATTACACTTCCATCAGTGTCGATGGAAATGTTCGATATGATCTTTATTCACGTTTATTTGTGCCTGTATCGATTTGCTTTTGATGTGAGGTTTTTGCCTTTTTGGGGGTTTTAACATGATTGGATCGAGGAGATCTTATCTGCGTTTTGGAGATATTTCACAGGCGTGGTGGAATGGTAATCATGTTAAACGTGAGAAATATTGAGGATTTTATGAATATTCTGTGTAGATACGCCCTTGCATCGATATGAAAAAGCTTTGCTCGAAATGGGAGCAGCGTTTGCTCACCGTTGCTCTAAAGCAAAAACGCATTCTACATTCCAAATGCTATTTGGAGCTGTTCAAACAGGCTTTTTTTGCTTCGATATAACTATGACAGTGAGCCAAATAAAGTCTCAGAGCCATTCTGTGGCCTCCCAGCCAGTCATCAAGGAATGTGAACAAAACAACAAAGATAGGCTCAGTCACTTCTCTCCTACTCGACGAGAGTCTGAAGACACAAATCGCTTCTGCCAAAAAGCTACTGAGACTGCCAAACACTTGCTACGCGAATGTGAAGCTGTTCACCGAAAAAGGCTACAAGACCTTGGCTCTTAGTTTCTAAAGGTAGAACAAGTACTTAATGGATATAGCCTCCAAAAAGGTGATAAAGTTTATTGAGACATTATTGTCTATCTGGTTAACAGTGCGGGGATGTACAAAAAAACTTTAGGTCAAGGTGCTTGTGAGGTCGAATGATCTTCTGCCAATCCTCTTATCTAATCTTGACGGAAACACCATCAACAGTGCTTAGAGAGTTACTCTAAGACTTCACGACAATGTAACTAGTTTGGTATATGTAGATAGCTGCGATTCTTCTAAAGACTAGACTAGGTACATTACATTTCAAACTCATCACTTATTTCACCCTCCCAAAGGAACCAAGTACTGCAGTTGATAATACAGGGAAAAGTGGAAGGCAGAAGGGGACCGGGTAGAAGAAGACATTCATGGTTGCACAATCTCAGGAAGTGGTTTGGCCAGACATCCATACAACTTTTTAGAAACGCAGCGAACAAGATAAAACTTGCCATGTTGATTGCCAACGTCCGGAACGGATAGGGCACGCCAAGAAGAAGAAGAAAGGAATTTTGTGAGAAATCATGTAAAAAACGAATAGTAAATACCTAATACAGTTGAACATTCTAAAATTCACTATTTGGCAACATCCATTGCATATTAGGCAAATAATAAGGAACAACAGATTCGTGAAGTTGATGAATTTGACTATTTCACTCATATCAAGATTTTCTCTCTATCTAACCAATCACAAAGCAAAGACAACTGGCATTATCGCGTAAACACCAGATGTTTTTAAATTATGATTGGTGTAACAACTCTGGCGTTGTCAACGACATTACCATGGATACGGACATCCTTTCACTGATTCTCTCGAATATAAATATTTTGACCTTTCACTTTGTTTGTGAAATGGTCTAACAAAATACCTCTTGTAATTGAATTTATCCCATAGAATTAATAATATGTGAGCTCAAGGTTTTGATTGCAGCCTGACTGTCAGGCTCTTTTCAGAGCTATAGAACTTTAAATTGCAGTAAAACAACGATTGATTATTCGATTGACATGAATTTTATTCATCCGCAAGATAATCTTGTGGCATTACATTTCAAATATGATTTCTGGCATATGACCGCCACGGCTGGCTCGGATGTAGTCCAATCTGGACGTCTAATTTTCGATGACTTTTTCCAACATTTGTGGCCGTATATCGGCAATAACACGGCTAATGTTGTCTTCCAAATGGTCAAGGGTTTGTGGCTTATCCGCATAGACCAATGACTTTACATAGCCCCACAGAAAGTAGTCTAGCGGTGTTAAATCACAAAATCTTGGAGGCCAATTCACAGGTCCAAAACGTGAAATTAGGCGGTCACCAAACGTGTCTTTCAATAAATCGATTGTGGCACGAGCTGTGTGACATGTTGCACCGTCTTGTTGGAACCACAGCTCCTGGACATCATGGTTGTTCAATTCAGGAATGAAAAAGTTAGTAATAATGGCTCTATACCGATCACTATTGACTGTAACGTTCTGGCCATCATCGTTTTTGAAGAAGTACGGACCAATGATTCCACCAGCCCATTAAGCGCACCAAACAGTAAGTTTTTCTGGATGTAACGGTGTTTCGACATACACTTGAGGATTAGCTTCACACCAAATGCGGCAGTTTTGTTTGTTGACGTAGCCATTCAACCAGAAATGCGCTTCATCGCTAAACAGAATTCGCTTATGAAAATCGGGAACAACGGAAATCTCATTTTGCACTATTTGCAAGCGTTGTTCAGGCGTGAGTCTATTCATGATGAATTGCCAAACCAAACTGAGAATAAATCACTTGACAGCTGTTGAATCGGTCGCCATCTTTAACAGTAATGCCAATTTAAAGTTATATACCTCGAAAAAAAAAAACCCTATACTTGAACCGCAAAATCTCACTTCTTAAAGGCGAACACACATCCCACGATTCGCACTCCAAACCTTAAACTGTAACCATATCGCTACAATCTCAACATTCTTATCTCTGAAAAAAAAAACAAAAACCACTATACCACCCATCCAAAACCATAAACTCAACCGTTAAGAGCCTCGAAACTCTCCAGAAAGAGCCGTTCCACAATCTAAAGGGTGTCTCCCATCATAACGTGTCGCGTATAAACTCAACAAAATAACATTTCATCGCCGGTATCAATAACAATAAATAAGATGTTAATACTTCCATTAAACGACGGCAATGGCGTAGGTACCGGGGGGGAAAGGGGGCTTATTAAGATATATTAACGGCACAATGGCTCTGGTATATTAAAACAACATAGTTTGCCGTAAAAGAGCTATTAAAATCCCATCATTATCGCTGAGAAATTAATCATGGGCTGGTTGGACCGAAGACGTTAGGATGAACTGATCGTGATGGTCGCAATCTTGGTTCTTTAATGCACAACAACATAAAGCTCTCAGGTACGATAAAGGACGTCGTTTCTAGTCTGGGCAATAAAAATGAATCTGTTTTTATCTAATATTGAGACTGGGGGGACACGTGTATTGGGTTTTTTAGACTTCTATTAATTACGTAGTAAATTACTCCTGACGAGGGAATTCTGCTAAGGTTAGCAGAGAAAGTTAGGGTTTTATTTCGTTTCCCGATTTTTCTTTGAGCTGCTCGAAGTCTGTTTGCCGCTTCTATCGTTTTATAGACTTCTAACTGTTTTATTTCGTTTTCATGTTGTTTGGTTTAAATTTTGTTAAGGATAATGCTGAAAATGTGCCATTCAAAACTTATAGAGTAATAAACATATAGATAGAGGGAGTATACGCAATTTTTACATGTCCCCAACATGGTTAGATTGTGTTGTCGGATTGTGATATATTTTCAAATCCACAATTTCACTATATCGTTATGAATGTTTTTTTATTGAATGAAATATATTTATTTGAGTGATTCCCGATTAAATATGCAAATTTGAATATTTGGTATACGATATTTTTCCTAATTGTCGAAGTTTTAATAAGCAGAATATTTATTATTTTCTGTATATACCTGCTGAAATCCAAGGTTTGGCAACTTTTGCTCTCCTAGTGTCATCTGTTGTTTCACGTCGTTTGGCGCGCTTGAAGTTTGTTTTCTGAATTTATGATATATTTAAGTATTTATTACAATATATTTTGGGTAAATGAAAAAACGTTGATTCACCATAGGACATAAGAAGTGCAATCTTTGTGGAAAAACTCGCAAATTGAGTGAAATATCGTATCACAGATATGTTTTAATTTCCGCGCGCTTCATGTCAAATTTGATAGTTCATGTTGGGGACATATGCTCCCTCTATCTATGTTCAATACTCTGAGGTTTCAGCTCGATATTTCCATTGATTAACCTTTGAGATTGTGTAATTTGTTGTTGTGAAATCTGGGAGTTTTCTCTTTATGAATCTGGTCTTTTCGATCAATTGAAGCTTCTACATACAAAGTTCAATTTGCAATGAAGCACTGTTAACGCAAACCAAATTCAAGAAAACAGCTGGTACTTAAATACCATAAATACAGAAATGAGGTGAACGTACTTCTATATTTTAATTTTTAATTCTATGTTTTTAAATCCAATTAGCTATAGGCAATTGAAATTTAAAAGCACGTTTTGATATTTTGCAGTTGAGAACTAAACTAACTATACTCATAATACACCGATTCACATGATATAATTTCGAAAACGAAAAATTTAGAATTCATATTACCCAATGTAGAAAATATATATTTTCAATTTAATTTTTTTCATTTTTGAGCAGATCTCTTCAATTTTAATGCTTATTAATTATATTGAATTGATAATTCGAAATCTCTATTCTCTTACAATAATAACTTTCTATATAATGCTCCATTTAGAACAACTGCTAATTATAGATATTTTAATTATATTTTAATAAGTTGAAAAATTTCATAAAATTTTCATCTTACAATTCAAAATGTTTATGATCAAAAATAATGAATCAGAATACTACTAACTCTACTTCTCAGCATTATATTCACAGCATAGTTTATTATTTTATTTGATATTATTTTTTTTTTATTATTTAACCTCTTCCATTGATATATTCTAAAACTTGAACTGTGAAAATTTCAAAAGACTGGAATAATGTCATTTTCAATTCTGCATGCTGAGTAATTGATGCGCCGGTAAAGAGCTTTACCGATGCAAATACTTCACCGACGCCTTCAGCCATGAATGTGTCAGTAAAATTACTATTTAGCTATGAGCAATTTCAATTCAAATTAAATAAAGGATCTCCACTTCTGATTTTCATTTCAATTATATTTTTATGACTATATCTATATTTATCAATATTATTATTTGAAAAACCACGGCGTTGAATTTATTGAATGTGAATTTTCGTTTTTTTTTCATTGGTTCAAAATATAATTTTCATAATAAACTACCAAAAAACTCAATTGAAAAAATTATTCGCAGATTAACTGGAAAGATAAATTTGATCCTTCAATATTTCGAAAACCTTTCAATTTTATTACAGTTATGGCCCATATTATGCATCCCTGTGGTCCTTTTTGAAAGGGCCCCAATCTAAGCATTCTAAATTAGATTTCTTAGCAAAAGTGTTAAATGGCCTTGATTTTTCGTATTATTATTCGAAATTATCCGCTCATCAAAATCCTCGACTTTGAGACGCTTTTACATAAAAAACTAATGTTACATTATAGGAATTATAGCTGATTGATTGTAGTCAATATCAATGCTTTGTTAACATATGAGCGATTTGTTAATTAAAATTCAACAAAATTGAATCACTTGAAAGAAATATTTGACATGAAAAAAATGATCGCTCTCATAAATTTTTCGAGGTCTCTTTTTACAAAGACCCTCCCTCTAAATCTTCAAGGAGCACAACACAACGTTGTAATAAAATCCAAAATACTCACCAGCAAGTCTATCTTTAACCACCTGCGAAGCAAAAGCTGCAGCCGCCGCAGACCTCTGCAGCACCGGGTCTAACCCCAACGTCCAAGGGTTGAACACAGCCCCAGGACTCCCAGAACCTCCAACCGGCCTATGGGCCGGCACCCTCAACACACCCTGTCCATAAAAACTTGCGGGCATCAACCCCAAAGCCGCCCTTTGCGAAAAAAGTCCAGCGGAATGATACAAAACACCTGGATCTCCGATCTCAGCCTTCTGTTCGAAGTTTTTCCCCAACAAGTTGGAGATACTGAAGGGCAGGGTGGCGTTGGAAGTCGTGGAGCCATTTTCGGGGCTCGAACATCTACTCCTAGAACTCCTGGGGTCACTATCACTGTGAGACAGGCGACTGTCAGTGTCCAACACGTTGATCTCGTGATCATCTTCGTGATCCGACATTTTTGGGTAAAGTCAGTCAAAAATCACTTAAATAACCTTTAAAACTCAACCTCTGATACTTGTCACATCATTAAAAAGCCGTGCGGTAATCATCCGACAATTTTTTTTATATATACTTTCACGCAAAGTGTATATACTCGTTGAAAGCACGTGCGACGCTGCGTCCGGTAGTCAGAAGGTCGGGGGTCCGCTTGCTTTGACGGGCGACAATCGAATACCAGGCTGCCAACTAAACCGGTTGCCATGACATCGACGCCGTAGTTAACGCACGCTCAATCATTGGCCAGATTTTATTTGTTGGCTCCACCTATCCCATTTCCCATTGGATTAAACTGATTGGGACCAAATTGAGTATCTTTCTGTTAATTTTTTTGTAGATCAAGTAAGTGGTTTTCTTGAGCGTTCCTGGGATGTTGTCACTTGGTGTGGAGCTTTGAGATATGTTGGTATGGATGGGTTTTCGACTTTGTATTTGAATTTGGATTGGTTGGAGATGAAATTTGAATCTCTCTGAAATTTACACGATTTACGTTTTGTAATGATGTAATGATTGAGTTAAATGTATTTTACAATGTTATTGGTTCTTGAAAGAGAAAAATCATTCATATTATATAAAATAATGAAATTGTGAATATTTCTCATAGAATTTGGAGTATTTTCTTCGTTCAACTAATTCAAGTGATGTAATCTCTTAGAGAATATTTTAATGGAATAATATTTCACTGAAGTTGATCAAATTTGTACCTACTTTTTCATTTTCCCAAAAATATCGTATTTTCAGTCTTATTTTGTTACCTTGACCTATTATTGATTCTCATTAAAATGAACTGAATCGATCAAAGTTTTTTGGAGCTGTTAAAGCGAAATAACAGGAGTTTTTGCATTGATAAGTGACAGTATATGAAACATGGATTCATCACTGCAATTCTGGGTACTCTTGAACGAATTGCGCTTCCAACAGCTGGAACACTCAATATATTCTCCAGATCTGATCCCAGTGGCTTTTTGCAGACCTCAAGAGAATGTTCCAGGAAAAAAATTTGCTCTAATGAAGAAGTGATTGTCAAGATTAAAGTAATTTTGAAATCAAAGACCAATCTTAGCACAGAAAAAGTCAAGTATCAAGTCAAACTCAACTCATGTAGTAATTTTTCAAGTCAAGTATTTATTTATAAAGTACTTGAATCATATCAAGCTACTTGATTTTTAGCAGTTTTATTGTGTAGTGTCACATCAATGAAGAAGATGATGAAATAAGAAGGAACCTTGCAAAAAACACTTTCATTTATTAAACTTATTGTATAAAAGAACCGAAAATATCAACTTTCTTGAAATAGAAACATGAATAAATCATTATAAATCATAACAAAATAAAAAAATTGAGTCTCTTAATATTGAGAAACCTCCTGGCTTTGTTTGATTTTATAATTTTCCATCCAGGATCTAAGACACACGAGGCATCTTATAGATTTGTCGCCTAACTTATTGCGGGTTTTTGTTACTGTAAGAGTAGCTCTGGAAAATTGTCTTTCAACAGGAGCTGAAGATGCTGGCGTTGATAAAAAATCCTTGGCCATTTTGGCTAAGTTTGGAATGATATTTCTGAAACTACCAAAGTCTACCAATAGATTTCATAGAAATGTGAGAAAACTACTAATAAAGTCAAACTGTCAAATGCTTCAGTCTCTCGGCGCTCGAGGAATCCCCTCATTTAGTTTAAGCGCGCACGAGATTGCAGAAATATATACCGTGCAACGAATATATATTAAGCTCAAGTAATATCAAGTAGCTTGATATCAAGTCTAGCAATAAATATCTAAAATCAAATCAAGTTAATCTCAAGTGTGTAATTTTTCACGAGCTTGATTTTCAAGTCAAGTATTGGTTAAAATGTCAAGCTACTTGGCTTGATGAATCCCTAAAAATGACCACAAAAGTATCGTATTATAGCTGCAAGAAAAGCTCGTCCCCGGTGACAACATCCGATGAACGCCCAATTGTGCTTTCGATGTAGCAAGTTGAGTGTTTTGTTTCAGATATTAATTGTCATTCCTTATTCTGATATAGCTATTTGGTTTCTTTCCCCCATCGAAGCCATTTTGATTTTCCGAGAATCGTTATTCAATCCAGCTTGATAGATCCGTCTAATGAATACCTTCATTTCTGTGAGATACAATGTCCATAGAATAGATTATCTGGCTAAATTGACTTGATGATGGTCGATTTGGAATTAATATCATCAGATGGTATGGAACCAATTGTCTGCCTTGTCATTATCTATCGATTCGAAGAAACTCGAGAATGTACGAAAAGTATATGTAGGTAGATATGGGAGATTCTAATGGATTATTCCTACTGTGTATCAATATTGATAGGATTTTAATGATTTTCGATAGTTAATCGTAGTAGTTTTGACGTTTCGGTTTGTATTCCTCATGTGTCTATGTTCTTCAACTAAAATTGTATTAATTTCATTCGAAATTTTCACGATTTAGCCATACAGCATTTTTCAAAGGTGTTGCATTATCTTAAAGGTAGATTAGCTTCACTATACTGAGTACTTCAAAGTCGTGTCTTGGTAAAGAAAAATGGCATTTGTTGACTGGAAAAAGAGAGAAATCCCTGTGAATCGTTCACTTTTGAGATGCATGAAGTTGAATTTTTCAAAAGTAACGAAATGTTACTTCGTACTGTCCAGATATTGTTTCCTTGTATTCCAACCTAGGGTTTGTAAATCCGAATCAATTTAATTATAGTCAGACTGCAATTAAAGCACTGAGCTCACATAGCATCGATTGTAAGATGGTATGGTAATGCACCTACAAAAAAGAGAACTTTGACTCTAAAAGATCCAGGAAGTATCTGGATCTTAGTAAGAATATGCTACACCAACTCACTGGATTCCTTACATTGCCGCTTTAGGAAACACCTCATGAGAATGGGTCTAGCAGAAAACGACGTGTACAGATTCTGTGGGGAGGAGGAACCTCCTCGCAAAACCATCGGATATTATGCCAACTACCTACGATTTTGAAACGCCCTTTGAAAAGTTTATAAATGACCGTCTCAAAAAGTCTCGTAAATCGTCTGGACAAAAAGTCATCCATATGGTTCACAGATGGATCAAAAACAGAGAAGGGCACCGGCATTGGGATATATGGACCTAAACTGAGGATCTCTAAAGCCCTGGGAAGTGAGCCCTCGATTCTACAGACCGAGATAATGGCTGTTTATGTATGCGCCCAGGAGTGTCACAAAATGAACCTCAAGGGCGCATATCTACATCACCACGGACAGCCAAACCATGCTGAGATCCCAGGAATCGTGTTGTCAGAGGTCTCTGCTGACTTGGGAGTGCCGTAACACCATAAAGCAACTGGCCAGAGGAAATAAGGTGACTCTACTATGGGTACCAGGGCACTGTGGGGTTGAAGGAAATGAAAGAGCTGATGAACTTGCAAAAAGTGCATCAAGACCTGCTGGACCTGAGCCTTTCTGTGGGATAGGAAAAGACCAATATAAAGCTGCGGTCCAGCTATGGGAGTTGAACAACAGGACAATCCACTGGACTAACACTCCTAGACTTGTTCAGGCAGAGAAATTCGTGAAGATTTCACCTATCTACGCCTAAAAGCTCCTGAAGCTGTCGTGAGCCGAGCTTCGGGTGATGGTGGGACTGCTGACGGGGCACTGTCGGTACAAACATCATTTGTACCGTATGGGAAAGTCAGCGGATGAGATTTGCAGGCTTTGTGGATCGGAAGTAGAAACGGCTGAACACTTGTTATGCAAGTGTCCAGAGCTGGCTGGCCTAAGAACCATTCACATGGGTAAGCCGGTCTTGGATACCAGAGAGGTAATGGCCAAGGCCCCTAGGGAGGTTGGCAATTTTATTAACGTCGTTGACGACCTCCCTGGTTTTCTATGAATGAGTAGGGAAGAGAACAACAGATCTGCATGGTCGCAGTTCCCGGAAGGCTTACTGATCCAAAACGACTCCAGTTCAAATAATAATAATAATAATGGGGAGGAGGAAGAAAGTCCGGATCACCTGGTGACTGAATGCCTCGCCATCGCTAGCCGACGCAAAACCTGCCTTGGACACGAAACTTGTAGAAGTGAGGAATTAGCCTCCTTGAAGCCATCTCAGACATTGGAGTTCATCAGAACACTGGAACTGGAAGGCAAGCTGTAGATCACGTTATGGAGAAAATAGCTCTGATTTGGGCACAATAGACCATAGGTCGCAGTGAAACGTAACCTCCTTGATTTAATCTAAATCTTATCTAATCTCGTGAAAATGTTTGGATTTTCTGTAGGATATAAAGCGTCTTTTGTGTATAATATGAGATGAACACGAGGTTAAATATTTCTTGAATAATGTCAGAGCAAAATATCATTTCCTGTGAGTTTTTCAGTCTGGAATAGTCACAAATATCTTGTTGTCCATAATTTCAACACCGTCTGTAGACCCAACATGTTAGTTGCTCAAATTCGATCAATAAAGCAACATTCATCATCAATAACTCCTCGTCTGGAGCTCTACAAATGAATTGATTGACATCTCTAGTGAAAATTTTGGATTCTTCAGTTCTGTATCCAACATTTTTCTTCTTGAAAAACATTAGTAACGAAGCATATTTGTCCAATTTCCACTCTTTCTTCGAGGGTGCAATTTGCTGCCAAAACCAGTCTTAGTAATAAGTAGAGACGTTTTCCAGAATACAGATAGTCACCATTGAAGTTTTACAGCCAAGTGAATAATGAAAATCTCATAGAATAGTCATGACCAATATAACCTGATTTCCTCCAAGATCAAAACCCGTATCTGCCTTTAAGCCCAGCCTCCCAAAAGGACCAAAAAGGGCCTCCCACCTCCCTATCTCCTGCAGCGAATCTTTTCGTGACCTTATAAGTATCTTTGTTTTACTGTTCCGGTCCACCGGTAAATGTTAATCTGCCGGATTTTATAGTTCCGGTAGCGGTGCTGGCCCGGAATAAAAAATCTTCCGGGTCTGGCCCGAGCGCATCGCAGGAGGCCGGATGAAAGTTTGAAGGGCGACCATCCCCTGGCGGGCGGCACTAAAGTTTGATATTGTTTTATTCGCCGCCCCCGGGTCAAGACCTAACCAAATTAGTTTCTCAACCCGATTTGTATGCCGTTTTCGGGTAACTTTTACGAGATTCCGGGAGGGGTGGAGGGACCAGAGGCGTAGGCGGAAGTTGGAAGGTTTTTGTTTCGTTTTGTAGGATAACGTTTGTCTCAAAAGTTTTGACACGAATTTCTTCATATTGGTTTGAATAGAAAACATGGCATTGCAGGTTCAATTGGAAGTTTTATAAACGATAAAACTTGTATTTTAGATTGAATGTACAGGTCCATGGTTTTTAACAATACGCAGTCTTCTTGGTAGGTATATCTATTCCTAGCATCAACCTTTGTTTGGACCATTCGAACTTTAATCTTAATGAATAGCTATCGTCTTAATTGTTGTTCTTTTTCTACTTCCCAACCTCCATTATATCCTTTTCTAGACAAAACTGCCCAGAAATCTTCAATTGGCCGAGTTTGTGGTACGTGTTGTTGTCGTACAACTTTGCTTCCGCCTTTCTTTTCCGAAATTGGAGGCTTTATTGTAAAAAACTGGTTATACATTTATGATTCAAAGTATTGTCCATCGCTGGCCACTAATTTTTCCCATTTTTCGGGTAGCGTACGAATCCCGCGTTGAAAAAACTGGTCATCTTTTGAAGCGATCCACTTTTTTACTTCTTCTTAGAACCGGAAGTGCTGGTCAACCAGGCCGTATGCCATTGCTCGAAACAAGTGATAGTCCGAGGGAGCAACGTCTGGAGAATACGGCGGGTGGAGTAGGACTTCCCATTTCAACGTTTCCAAGTATGTCTTGACCACATTCGCAACATGGGGTTAAGCATTGTCATACTGAAAATCACTTTATCATATCTCTCGTTGTATTTCAATGCTCGGCTCAAACGCATTAATTGCGTTCGATAACGATCGCCTATGCTTGTTTCAGTCAGTTTTAACAATATATAATACACTAAGAACTTGCTCAAGAATATAATACACTACGCCGAGCTGGTCCCAGCAGATACTGAGCATGACTTTGGAACGGTGAATATTCGGTTTGGCTTTCCTCGATTTTTTTTTGTTTTTATCCTATATGGAACTCGTAAGAAAAATATTGTTTTCAACAAGTAACCATAGATATTTTAGAGCATTCGATGAGGCTCAGTCGCAGATTTCTCTATATCAAAGCAGGAAATCAAAACCTCCCGCAAATGACGAGAATTCGGCTAGTAGATAAGCTGATAAATTTAATCGAGAATAACATTTTGATGCAGACACAAATCGACTAATATTTCGATGGGGCTATGTTAAGAATACCTAAACCTATTGTATGACATTTACGATCTATTTGAAGTTGTTCATCATAAATTTGGGGATTGTCGTTTTTCGACACAAAAGGTTAGTTGTGAGAATTCAATCAATTTTGAGTGTCACGTGCATAATAACTCGAAGTCCGGTCAAAACATAACATCTTATTGAGTATGGTTCTGGTGAATAAAATTGACAAATTGAGGTAAACAGTTTTGAATGTAACTTTGACTGCCCACAGCTTCTCTTGTCAAAAACATTCAATCTTTCTTTATATTTTTAGGTCATCAGCTTGAAGTAAATACTGTGTGTTTAAAACGAGTTACCATATACTGTAAAAAATAAAGGACCCAGATGGCAGCCCTGGGACACTCCAGGAGTGTTACAAAACGTATTAGATTATTATACATCCTCATTGAATCATAAGACTTCACCACTAATTCCAATTTCAGCAAACCTACAGAGTAAGATGGAATTCTTGATTTTATCAAATGTCTTGCAGAAGTCAGTGTATGTTACATACACCAGATACACTTTTTCCAACTATAAAGCCATGCTATTGATCCAGATGATGTTTATCCAGATAAGTTCCTCAGCGTTACCAGGACGTACTCAATGTGAGTCTGTTTAGGTTATATTTGACACTACATCTAGAATTATAGAAGATATAAACACTCTTATTGGTTGGACTCTTGCGTTTATGTACCATGTCAATTTTCAGGTATTACTGTCTTATCGCTGAGTATTCATAGAAGATACTACTTTGTTAAGTTGGTGACCCATTTCCAATTGTACCAATCTATGCCGACACCAATGTAAAAACCCCAAGTCTAAAAAGCAGACGACCTCACATCATCAGCAATGCTGTTGACTGATGTCAACCACCACTCCACCTCAGATCATGCAAGTGTCCTCCCAACTCCCAAAGCTCTGCACAAACAGTTACCAACCACACAAAACGTAAACCCCTCAGGGATGCCAACCTAAAGATTTACGACGCCAGACTAACACGACGCTAAAATCATAAAGTTTCACGTATCTACAGAAATACAGATGCCATTTGTAATTCGACCGGATGAATCGTAAAGACAAACGAAATCGGACCGGCCAAGACGCTCAACCCCCGAACAGAACTACCTCCCCCCACCCCCGGGGGTAATAAACGACAGCCCCGTCCAATCTTCCCCTTTATGAAAGATTTACGCGAATCCTCAGACGTAACAGTTGGCGTCGCATAAAACAAAAGCTAACCGCTATTTCTTACATCAATTTGCCGCGCTGCTCATTTGTTTCCGCGCGCGCCATCTCTGAAAAATTGATGGGACTACGAGGGCGCGGACAAAGGAGAGAGGGAGGGGGGGTGGAAAATCGGACGTGGAGATAAGGGATTCGCGGGGGTGGCGGTAAGACGGATTGCGATTGTTGGAGGTGAGAGATGGCAGGGTAGCCAACCGCACCAACAGAGAAGGAGAGGAATAAAAGAAACGTTGGACGCGAGGTGAATGCTAGATCGGAAGATGGGGTGGCGCATATAAGTGAGAGTGGGTATTGGGAGGCTTTGGGGGTGATACTCAGGGTGACTTGTGTGGACCGGACTTCACATGAGGCATCTTATACACTGTGTCCGTAAAGTATGGAACAAATTGATTTATAGCTAAACAAACCATTTTAAGAAATAATCCTAATTTTTTATTTTAATTTACCGTATTTCAAAATAATAATCTAATATACAGGGTGAATTACTTTCGAGTAATGACGTCACTGTCATATTTTTTAAATGGAACACCCCCATTTTGTCTCAATTTTCCGATTACTCTAGCTGAGCTGATTCCAAAAATGTATCACATGTTGATTCCAATTGGTACAGGGTGGACAAAAATACAATAGTTTTGTGTGTGCTCATAAAGTAACGCGTAACATTGTTTATTAGTTAAATTAACAATATAATCAAAAATACTTATTGTCTAGCGGCAATTGGTTTGAATGTAACACCCTGTAGTTTTTTACATTTTCAGATTAATATAAATGTATAAAAATTATAAATAATTTCTTTCATATTCTGTCTGCTAGACCACAAGTACCAAACATGTTTGGAAACAGCTCATTTTTAGTAATCTAAAGATGAAACAAACTACAGGGTGTTACATTTAAACCAATTGCCGCTAGACAATAAGTATTTTTGATCATATTGTTAATTCAACTAATAAAGAATGTTACGCGTTAGTTTATGAGCACACACAAAACTATTTAATTTTTGTCCACCCTGCACCAATTGGAATCAACATGTGATAGATACATTTTTGGAATCAGCTCAGCTAGAGTAGTCGGAAAATTGAGACAAAATGGGGGTGTTACATTTAAAAAAAATGACGGTGACGTTATTACTCGAAAGTAAATCACCCTGTATATTAAATTATTATTTTAAAATACGTTTAATTAAAATAAAAAATCGACGTGTTTCAGGATTATTTCTTAACATGGTCTGTTTAGCTAAAAATGAATTTGTTCGATATTTAACGGACACAGTGTAGATTTGTCGCCTAACATAATGCGGGTTTTTGTAACTGTGAGAGCAACTCTGGAAAATTGTCTTTCAACAGGAGCTGAAGATGCTGGCATTGATGAAAAATCGTTGCTGATTTTGGCCAAGTTTGGAAAGATATTTCTGAAACTACCAAAATCTACCAATAGATTTCATAGAAATGTGAGAAAACTACTAATAAAGTCACACTGGCGAATGCTTCAATCTCTCGGCGCTCGAGGAATCTCCTTATTTAACAACGAGATTGCGTGATTGGACCTGAATTATCCGAAAATGAGGTTGGTGCAACTATTACGGTAAATGGATTGCGCTACCGAGATCATTGATTTTTTTTTTTTGGCTTGGGAGATATTGATTTCGACGGTGCTACGTGCGGAAGGTCCCATTTGAAAAAAAGAATTCTATAGCAATATTTCATGAAATATCAGTTTGTGGAAACACAGAAATGAAAAATTTCCAACAGAAGAAAGTTACAGCAATATTTCGAAAATGAACATTTTCTAACAACACCCTGTAACTATTTAACGCTGATAGCTATGGAGTTGCGGTTTTCGCCAATAATTTTCTCATAAAAATTGGCTCTCAGACATCGATATCAGTTTTCGTTTATCTACTAAAGAAATAGGACTTCACATCCAAAAGTGTCTAATTTGGCCCACCTGTAGCCTGTACACTATTTGATGTCTCTAATATATCAGCGAAAATACTAAAATGTACTATGATGTTCTAAATCGTGCACAACGTATTCCTATATCAGGTTTATATTTTTCTGAAAGTTTAGAATTGCTGATTTGTTTCACCATCGACACACTTGATGATTCGATAAAGCTGATAATACAACTCCAACATTGTACGATTTGGAATGTTCCGATGTTGCTAGGTGATTTGGCCTCATCACCTGGCAACGTACTGACTTTTTATGAATCGCGTATCATATTTGTCAATTCCCAATCTTTCTTCCAATAATTGTAAACAAGCTCGTAACATGAAATATTTTCGCCATAAAGATGAAGGTGCATATTCTTTTGAGAGTTCGGCAAAATATGCACAAAGCTCGGACGTAGCCAGGTGATAGTCGGGTCACCTAGCAACGTCCTCACATATTAAAAATCACTCGATTCTAGTCATATTTGGGTATAGCAATTTAATTCCTCTTCATGTATCCCTACTTTTCACGTATATTATTGTTCATTATTCCGTTATAACATATCTCAAATCTTTAAAATTATCGGCTTTTAGAAGCACACGGTTTTCCCAGGGCCCTCCAAAAGGTTTTCCTCCTCTAAAATCGACTTTTCCCACTTGACCATCAAACAAGACGCGTATATAACTTTCATATTTTTGAATCCGATAGGGGAGCACAACTTTAAAGTGGTTTTGAATATTTGATGATCGAGAAGAAGAGACATCATGCGATGACGACAAGAAAAAAGTCAGTGTTGAAAGCGGTTACAGCATTTTTCAATTTTGGTACGTGAATAATGTATCGGTCGGCATAAAATGTTGGGAAAACAGCGTGGGAATCGATAGAGGTACGAGCTTTTGCTGAAATATAGGGTTGGCTTTTTTTCTTCGATGCTAATGAGCGTTTTCATGCATGGATATTGCCGCTTCACATTTTTTTTTCATTTTTCGTGACATTTGACAGTTGAAGTCTTATACTAAAATGCCAGTGAGCATACCTTAACATTCCACTTTTCCTTCTATTCCAGAAAAGTTGTTCTGTGTTAATAATAACCACAAAAATTTTCTGTAGAATGATCGTAAAATGAGAAAAACACTGACGTACAGTAGGAAACTTTTGACGCTCGTTAATTTGTGCACCAATTTCGTCCTTGGAGACCACATAACTGTATGAATGCAGATATGTTAAAAAAAAAGTTTCTTCTTATCAGGAGAAGGACTAGATCCAGGTTTTGATTCCGTCGAATTGGTGAACAAAGTCAATCGTACTATGATCCAATAGATGAAACAGAAAATCGAAATTGAACACGAGATAATGACGAAAAAAATTGACACGCGGAGTTTTAGGAAGATGATGAGATAATTGCTGATATCATTGAGGAAAATGAAAGTTCTCACAACGAAGATGAAGCTGTTCAGAAAGTGTTCACTTAAGAGGCGATTATATCATTCAATTCATGTCTATGATGGACAGAAATACATATTTTCATACAAAGTACAGCATTTTTTTATGAAAATGAGTTTGCACGCTCTAAAAATTATTCTATAATTCGAACGACAATCAGGGGGTGAGAAAAGCGGAAAAATTGTACCCCCACGAATCAGAATTTGACGGGTCAGAGCAATTTTCTACATTTTCATTTCAAAGACGTAAAATCGAGGTGTTGAGTTTTCGTTGGACCATCTTGTATACACTGTGTCCGTAAAGTATGAAACAAATTCATTTTTAGCTAAACAGACCATTTTAAGAAATAATACTGATTTTTATTTTAATTTACCGTATTTTAAAATAATTATCTAATATACAGGGTGAATTACTTTCGAGTAATGACGTCACCGTCATTTTTGTCTCAATTTTCCGATTACTCTAGTTGAGCAGATCACATGTTGATTCCAATTGGTTCAGGGTGGACAAAAACACAATAGTTTTGTGTGTGCTCATAAAGTAACGCGTAACAATAAATTAACAATATTTTCAAAAATACTTATTGTCCAGCGGCAATAAACAAATAATGACATTTCACAAAAAACCAGACGACTATGTTTTTTTTAAATTGAAAAGAAATAAGAAATAATTTCTTTCATATTCTGTTTGCTAGACCACAGGTACGAAAGATGTTTGGAAACAGCTCATTTTTATTAATCTAAAAATGTAACAAACTACAGGGTGTTACATTCAAACCAATTCCCGCGAGACAATAAGTATTTTTGATAATGTTGTTAAATTAAGTAATGAAGAATGTTACGCGTTACTTTATGAGCATACACAAAACTGTTGTATTTTTGTCGACCTTGTACCAATTGGAATCAACATGTGATATATTTTTGGAATCAGTTCAGCTGGAGTAATCGAAAAAATTGAGACAAAATGGGGGTGTTCCATTTAAAAAATGACGGTGACGTCATTACTCGAAAGTAATTCACCCTGTATATTAGATTTTTATTTTAAAATACGGTAAATTAAAATAAAAAATCGACGTGTTTCAGCACACAGTGTATACCTATAATCAGTTGAGCGGCCTCCGAGGGTGCAATTGGCTGCTGAAACCCATCGCAGAATTAAGTAGTGACGTTGAATTAAGGAAATAATCTCCATCACCACTCTGCTGCTAATTTTTTGACTTGCTCAGATTTTTTCATAACCCCATATAAAATTCTGAGTTCCACAACGACTGTCAGTGTTGCCAACCTCAGGAGAAATTCATCGAGACCCGGAATATCAAAAACCTCTTCGATTCAACCCTGAATAAATGAGTAAATGCCCGTCAGATGCAGTTTTTTCAAAGGATCCGGAACTTCACTAAGTGGAATGGCAGATTTCGCTGATGGATTTCCAGTTTGGATCATGAATATTTGAGGACGGTTCAAAAAGTTAACCCCTCATTTGTTGCAATCACATTGTCGCTTTTGTTTCCGCCCTTCCGTCAGGTAGAGAGAAAGGATCGATTAAGTTTTCAGGGACCGTTTTGAGAGGACAGACAGACGGACATCGGATCTGGATATTGGGTTTCGATCTTCACGTTGGCGGCACTGATTAATTTTGGCGCAGATGGAGCATTTTTGATGTAAATGGATAATTGACTTTTGGAACGATAGGGTTGGCAATTGTGAATGTGTCATTAGTGTCACTTGTCATTTGTTGGGATGGTTATTCTCCTCTATGTCGAGAATTTGAAAATTCTTTCAGTAAAATGGGAAAAAATCTAGGTTGAGTGTGCAACATTCATTTGATATAATTAACAAAACTTTGGAAGTAACAAAACTTGGGAAGTAACAGGCCAATTGAAAAGCCCCCGGTCTACCATAGTAAAACACATTTTTTGGCAAAATTCGATTTTATTATTCAACATAGTTGCCTTCGAGGGAGATACAGCGATTATAGCGATCTTCCAACTTTTCGATACCATTTTTCTAGTACGATTTGTCTTTCGCTTCAAAATAGGCCTCAGTTTCGGAGATTACTTCTTCATTTGCGCTAAATTTCTTTCCAGCGAGCATTCTTTATGAGGTCTGATATAAGGAAAAAGACGATGGGGGCCAGATCTGGCGAATATGGTGGATGCAAAAACAATTCGAAGCCCAATTCATACAATTTTGCCATTGTTTTCATTGATTTATGACACGGCGCATTGTATTGATGAAACAGCACCTTTTTCTTAACGATTCCATCCTTTAAACGATCCAATAAAGCTATATAATAATCGCTGTTGATGGTCTGGCTCTTTTGGAGATAATCAATGAATATTATACCTTGCGCATCCCAGAATACTGATGCGATAACCTAGTCAGCTGACTGTTGTGTTTTTATTCGCTTTGGATTCGGTTCATCGTGT